>NC_046163.1:82420775-82512070 GCF_011064425.1 Rattus rattus | reverse complement strand
TATCATTAACATATTCCACCATATAAACAAACTCAAAGGGAAAAAAAAACCAAATGACAATCTCATTAGATGATGAGAAAGCATTTGAAAAAAATTCAGCACCCCTTCATGTGAAACGGCTTGGAAAAATGAGGAATTCAAGGCCCATACCTAAACAGAATAAAAGCAATATACAACATACCAATAGGCACCATCAAACTAAATGGAGACAAACTTGAAGCAATCCCTCTAAAATCAGGGGCTAGACAAGCCTCTCCACTCTTTCCCTATTGTTCAATATAGTACTTGAAATCCTAGCTGGAGTTATCAGACAACAAAAGGAAGTCAAAATTATAGAAATTGGAAAGAAAGAAGTCAAAATATCACTATTTGAAGATGTTATGATAGTATACTTAAGTGACCCCAAAAGTTCCATCAGAGAACTATTAAGCCAGATAAACAATTTCAGCAAAGTGGCTGGATATAAAATTAAGACAAACAAATCAGTAGTCTTCCTCTCCTCAAAGGATAAACAGGCTGAGAATGAAATTAGGGATTTGAAAACAAACACGATCGTCACAGATAATATAAAAAGCCTTGGTGTGACTCTAAATAAGTGAGTGAAAGATCTGTATGACAAGACCTTCAAGTCTCTGAAGAATGAAACTGAAGATCTCAGAAGTTAGAAAGCTCTCCATACTCATGATTTGCAGGATCAATATAGTAAAATGGCCACTTTTCCAAAAGGAAATTACACATTCCTTACACCATTCCCAAATTCCAACTCAATTCTTCATAGAGTTTGTAAGAACAATTTGCAAATTCATTTGCAATAACAAAAAGTCCAGGATAGCAAAAACTATCTCAACAATAAAAAACTTCCAGGGCAATCACCATCCCTGACCTCAAGCAGTATTACACAGCAGTAGTGAATAAAACTGAACAGTATTTGTACAGAGACAGGCAAGTAGATCTATGGAATAAAATTGAAGACCCAGAAACGTACCCACACACCTATGTTCACTTGATCTTTGACAAAAGTGCTTAAACCATCCAGTAGAAAAAGATATTATTTTCAATAAATGGTGCTGGTTCAAATGGAGGTCAGCATGTAGAAGAATGGAAATCTATCCATTCTTCCACTCATAGTGGGGAAGAGCCTCAGACACATGGGCACTGGAGAAATTTTCCTGAATAAAGCACCAATGGCTTATGCTCTAAGATCAAGAATTGACAAATGGGTCTTAACAAAACTGCAAAGCTTCTGTAAGGCAAATGACACTGTCATTAGGACAAAACAGCACCAAAAGATTGGTAAAAAATCTTTACCAATCCTACATCATATGGAGGGCTAATATCCAATATATCCAAAACTCAAGAAATTAGATAGTCGTGAGCCAAATAACCCTATTAAGAAATGGGTACAGAGTTAAAGAAAGAAGTCTCAGGTGAGGAATACTGAATGGCTGAGAAGTACGTAAAGCGGTCTTTTACATCCTTAGTCATCACAGAAATGCTAATCAAAACAACCCTGAATTTCCACCTCACATCAGTCAGAATGGCTAAGGTCCAAAACTCAAGTGACAACAGATGGCGGATATCGAGAAAGATAAACACTCTTCCATTTTTGGTGGGATTTCGAGCTAATTCAACTACTCTGAAAATCAGTCTGGAAGTTCCACAGAAATCTGTAAATTTTGAGAACACAGATATACGACTCATGGACATGTAGCCCAAAGATGTAGGAAGGACACATGCTCCACTATGTTCATACCAGTCTTATTTATAATACCCAGAAGCTGGAAAGATCCCAGATGCCCATCAACAGAGGAATGGATACAAAGATTATCATACATCTATACTTTGGAGTATTACTCAACTATCAAAAACAATAACTTCATGAAATATATAAGCAAGTGGTTAGAACTAGAAAATATCATCTTAAGTAAGGTAACACAATCACAAAATGACACAGATGGTATGTACTCACTGATAAGTGGATATTAGCCCAAGATACAATCCACAGGCCACATGAAGCTCAAGAAGAAGGATGACTAAAGTGCTTCAGTCCTTCCTATAAGAGGAAACAAACATATTCATAGGAAGAGATATGGAGACAATGTTCGGAGCAGAGACTGAAGGATTGGCCATTCAGAGCCTGCCCCAGCATATATATATATATATATATATATATATATATATATATATATATATATACACACACACATATACATACATCTACCAAATGCAGATGATATTGCTGATTCCAAGAAATGCATGCTGTCAGGAACCCGATATAGCTCTCTCATGAGAGACCCTGCTAGAGCATGGCAAATAAAGAGGTGAATTCTCACAGCCAACCATTGAACTGAGAATGGGGTCTCCATTGGAGGTGTTAGAGAAAGATTGGAAGAACTGAAGCACTTATAACCTATAAGAACAACAATACAAACCAAACAGAGCTTCCAAGGACAAAACCACCATTCAAAGGGTACACATGGACAGATCTATGGCTCCAGCTGCATATACGCTCAAGAATTGCCTCGTTTGCCACTAGAGGGAGGAGAAGCCATTGGTCCTTCCAAGGCTGGACCCCTAGTGTAGGGGAATGTCTGGGTGGGGAGGTGTATAGTGGTGGGTGGTTGGGTGGGACAAAAGGATAACATTTGATATGCAAATAAAAAGCTCTAACAAAAAATAAAAAAAAACTAGAATATAAATTCCAATAACAAGGCAGCTTTCAAAATTGAATTGTATTCTGAGGAATCCATTTGCTAACACATCGACTTAAGATTAGGTAGAAACCTGTAAACATAGTCACAGACATAAGGAACATATTACATCCATAATATTACTACAAACCTCACAGATCTGAGGGTATGTTTTGTTTATTCACATATACATTTTTAAATGTTATTTTCAACCTAGTGTATATATTTTTTTCTCACAGTTTTTATATTATTATCTACATGGTATGATTCAGTAATATTAGATTTATTCCTATGAAGAAACAGAAGGGAAACTTTAGGGAATTCTTACCCAAATTCCAACATTTCAGGTTATTTAAAATGCTATGCAAAAGTGGAACTTGCTCTGAGTTGTTTGTACAGTGAAAATTCTTTTTATTATAAGATGTAATGAAAACTTTCAGCAGAGGAAATACGAAATATTCCACAACATTCAAGAATATCACATACTATTTTGTTTAAGTTCACAATTGGGCCCATATTCATTGTGTATCATACAGATTTCAACCCTTTGTCAAATTGAATATGTTTGGACTAAATGAGGATAGGACTCCAAATATTATGAAATTTTAATTTGTTTTGATTTTATGTGTGAGTGTTCATTTGGCGGTGGCTTGGTGGGTGTCACAACATGGAGATCAGAGAACACCTTGCAGGTCTTGACTCTTCATTCATTGTGTCTATGTCTGGATTAAAATTATGTTTGTCAGGATTTGTGCCACATGCTTTTATGAACACATTGTGGTGGTTTAAATAGGGAAGGTACTATGGACTCATGTGTTTCAATGTTGCTTCATGGATAATGACACTGTTAAGAGGTGTGGTCTTCTTGAAGTAGGTGTGGTCTTGCTCTAGGAAATGTGTTACTGTAAGGTCAGTCCTAAAAGTCTTCAATGCTCAAGCTATACCCAGTAAAGCATACCATCTTATTCTGCTGCCTTCAAATCAAGATGTAAACTCAGCTATTAAAAAAAAAATAACTTCATGAAATTCTTAGGCAAATGGATGGATCTAGAAAATATCATCCTGAGTAGGTAACCCAATCACAAAGGAACACATATGATATGCACTCACTGAAAGAGGATATTAGCCCAAAATCTGGGAATACCCCACATACAATTCAGAGACAATATGAAACTCAAGAAGAAGGAAGACCAAAACGTGGATGCATCAGTCTTTCTTAGAAGGGGAAACAAAATACTCATGGGAGGAAATACAGGGCAAAGGACCAGTGAGACTGAAGCAAAGGTCATCCAGAGTCCCTCTGCCTGGAGATCCATCCCATATGTCACTACGAAACCCAGGTACTATTGCTGATATCAATGAGTACTCACTGACAGAAGCCTGATATTACGATGCTTGCAGTTAACCATCAGACTGAGCACAGGAACTCCTATTAAGGAGTTAGAGAAAAACTGAAGGAGCTGAAGGGGTTTGCAACTCCATAGGAAGAACAACCATATCAACCAATCCCCAAAGCACCCAGGGCAGAAACCACCAACCAATGAGTACACATGAGGTGACCCATGGCTCCTGCCATTTATGTAGCAGAGGATGGCATTGTCTGGCATCAGTAGGAGGAGAGTATATTTGCCCTGTGAAGGCTCATTTCCCTAGTATAGGGAAATCCCAGGGTGTTAAGGTGGTAGTGGGTAAGTGAGAGGAGGAGTATCCTCATAGAAGCAGGAGAAGGGGGTAGAGGAGATAGGGGAACCAGGAAAGGGGACAATATTTGAAATATAAATATATAATAAGGAGAGGAAAAATATGCAAACTCTTGGCTTTTTCAGCACCTTGTCTATCTGCACGATGTTACATTTCACACTAATATCATATTTTGCTTCTCTTCTACTTTTATTAAAAATTGATAAATATATTTTTACCATATGTCTGATTATAACTTCTCCTCCCCAACTCCTATCAGATCTTCCTGACTTCTCAACCCACACAAATCCACACCCTTTATATTCTCATTCTCGAGAGAATAAAGATATATAAAAATAACAGAAACAGTAAAAGAAAATTAGGTATTATAAAAATAAACACTCTTGAATACTGTTAAACAAATAGAAAACACTATTAAAAGTATGAAAGTGGAGGTAGTGTTCAAGTAGCATATATACAGGCAGACTTATATTTGAATACACAGAAACCTAATAAAAACCTTTTATGTTTTATGTTGAGCGAGAGAGAGAGAGAGAGAGAGAGAGAGAGAGAGAGAGAGAGAGAAGGAGGAGGAGGAGGAGGAGGAGGAGGAGGAGGAGGAGGAGGAGGAGGAGGAGGAGAAGGTGAGAAGAATTATGGAACAGAGCTTTTCTCCTCAGGAAACTCCTTTTGATGAGAATATATATAAATGAGAAGTAGAACAATAAAGGTACAGTTGGGTCACAAAAATCACAGTATGATGCCTTTTCAGGAGTGGAAGAGAAGGAGAGAGGGATGGGGAGAGGGGATTGGGTAGAGGGGTAGGGGGAAGAGGAGAAGGGAGAGAACTGAGGAGAAAGAGGGAGTCGGGGAGTGAGAGGGAGTCAGGAGGAAGAGGCAGAGGCAGAGGCAGAGACAGAGGCAGAGAGGCAGAGGCAGAGGCAGAGGCAGAGGCAGAGGGGAGAGGTTTTAGGAACATTTTGTCATTGGACAGTAGCCAACACAATGCCTTGTATTTTCAGCACAAGAATAAATAACATGTAATTGTGAGTGTTTGTTGGCTCCAGAAGAATAATTACCCAGTTGATGTAACCTAAAGTTTACTTGCATCTACAAGGTTAAAAGAGATTCTTTATAGGCACATCCCTGACTTCATGGAGACAATTCAAGTGTCAGCAAAGGCAGTCTCTCCAAGTTGGAATTCAGTGTTGGACTACAGGCATGAATTCACTAAGTTTTCCAAGCCTTAAGTAATCATATACAAGAGGATATCTTCCAGTTTTTAGCCCCAGCTAGATCTGCTATTTCCCTCTCTCAGATGGTAAATTTCTGTTTTTCACTTGTTAAAGGCAATATTACAAGTCTTAGGAGCATTTTGAATACTATTGTTCTCAATAAGATCCTGTTTTCATCTGAAGGTGAATATACAAGTTATCTCTATAAAAAGTCTGTGTGCTATCTTAAATCCCTCAGATGCTGGCCATTGCACAAAGAATGACTTTTTTTAAGTCTCAAAAATGAAAAAGAAGTGATAAAAATGAATATTTAAGTTTGATCTGCCAATTTTGAATACGTAATAAAACAGACAGAAAAGTAATGGAGGGTGTGCCTTATCTTAAAAGTGGCATCTAAATAGTGTATCACAGTCAAACACTACATCCAGTTGGGTCTTTCACACTTTTTACTTAAAGTGAGAAGAATTATGGAGAATAGCTTCTCTCCACAGGAATCTCCTTTTGATGAGAATACGTATAACTGAGAAGTGGAAGGATAAAAATACAGTGGGATCACACCAGTCACAGTATGATACCTTTTCAGGAATCACTTCTTCTAGCTGTTCCTAAGTTTTCAGAATGTGCCAATAAAAACTAATTTATTTAATTAAAATATGAAAATCATGGCTTCAAAGGGGTAATTATGAACTGAAAATAATCCATAAGAAAATTCTAGAAAGGCTCAACTACATTGAAAGCATAGTTAAAATACATAATTACAGCAAACCCTACCTTACATCTTTCTTTAAGAAAACTCAGAAAACAGCCCTGCAGCATTTTCTCAAAACCTTAAAACAGAGAACACTGCATGGATACCAGCTTCTGCATGAGAAAATGAGTGAAGGGAAATAAAAATAAGGAGAGAGACATACACACAGAGAGAGACAGAGAAACAGAGAGACAGAGTCAGAAACAGAGAGAAAAAGAGGCAGGAAGAAAGAAAGAAAGAAAGAAAGAAAGAAAGAAAGAAAGAAAGAAAGAAAGAAAGAAAGAAAGAAAGGAAGGAAGGAAGGAAGGAAGGAAGTTGGTCATAGAATAGCCATGAAATTTTTTAAACTCATATTGTGGAGCATGGGGCTTGAAGAGACAAAGGATCTTTAAAGAGCTGTGTCATATAAATCCATAGGAACATTTTGCTTCACTGTTTAGTGGACACTACCCCTACCTTGCCCCTTATCGTTTTATGTTCACTACAAAGACAAAATGCAAATGTTCCTTGATTTAAGATTGGCCTACTGCTCAATCAACACACCAAAATTGACATATCACCTTAAACCCATCTAGCCTAAAAAAAGCCTTACTAAACAGCATGCTGAGAATCACCAATTCTTTAATGTTTCCATATTTTAACTTTCTGTTGAACTTATATATGTGTGTGTAGTAATATGTATGGTTGTTGCAGGTGTGCTTGCTTACAGAAGTCAGAAGAGAATATCAGAGACATCTTGGAGTGGGAGTTACATGCTACTGTCAGCCAGTGAAATGTGTGTTGATCCTGCTGATGGCAGTACCATATCTAGAATCACCAGTATTCATACTTTAACACCTCAGTCCCAAAGAAGTATTGCATGACCCCAAGGTAAGTGTAAAAAAAGTATACAAATCTCAAATATTCACTGATTTTAAAAGTCTTAAGTAATTTGAGGTGGAAGTAGTCCCATGCTATACTTATAATATGGTCATATATTAAAGATGAAAGCAAGTTTGCATGCAAAAGAGATGGGTGTGTTTGTTTTCACATAAAGAATTAAATCTTGTCTAAATATTTCATACACAAAACAAAGACAATCCTCAGTCTTTATCAGAGCTTTATCAGTATTTTGGATTCAAAGTTGTTAATGAGGCAGACATCTTGAGGCCGCAGGACAGACTGCCACCTCTCCACACCTCTGCCCACATCCCTGGTCCAAGGGGAATCTGCACAGTGCCTCTGGACAGAAGGATATAGGAACAGACAGACACCAGTAACTATGGTTCTGGTCTGTGCCCAGGACCGAACTGAACCAGCCAGACATCTCCCTGCACCCAAATCCAATAGTGGAGAGATCTGGACCCTCAGAAGTGTGGATTTTCCTGAGAAGTCAGAGGAGACTATCCTCTGCCCACAGTCCAGACCAAAGAGAGATTTGCACAGTGCCAACTGTGCCCGCTGTGTGCAAGGACTTACACGAGCAATTTGGGGCAGGAACCTTTGATTCCTGCCCACACCTATAGCTGGAAGAGAGTCTCCAGGAGTGCGCCACAGCTGAGAGCCCAGTTAAGACCTACTTTTCTGCTACCAAGTGACCTGCCTGGTGGATTCAGGATAAACAGTGGCCTCTTGGTAAGGGCACTTCCTGTTTCTGTCTCTCCCTGGAAGTGAGCTGATAGTATCCCACAGTTCCCTGCACCCAAATCCTGCAGGGGAGAAGGCTAGACCCACAGAAGTGTGCTAATCCTGAGAACTTAGAGGAGAATACCCTCTGCGCAGAGTCCAGACCCAAGAGAGAATCATATAGTGCCAACTGTGCCACTGGGTTCAATGACCTACAGAGAAATCAGGGGCAGGACCCTTTGATACCTGCCCATACTTAGTCTCTCTCAGGAGTCTCCAAGGCACCTGAAATCAGACCACCTGTTCTCAGGAAAGGCTGACTGAAAACAGGAAAACTGTTCTGCAGGAGTTCTGACAAAGAAGCTTACAGCAGGGCCAAGTCACTCTCAGAAACAGCAAGACAAGCAAACAACAGAGACAACAAAATGGCTAGAGGCAAGCACAGGAACCTAAGCAAAAAAAAACACCAAGACTACTTGGCATCATCAGAGCCAAGTTCTCCCACCAAAGAAAATACACCAGAAAAGCAAGGTTTTGATTTAAAATCACATTTTTTGATAATGATGGAGTACTTTAAGAAAGACATATAGAACTCCCTTAGAGAAAGGCAGGAAAACACAAGTAAACAAGTAGAAGCCCTTAGAAAGGAAACACAAAAATCCTGGAAAGAATTACAGGAAAATACAACCAAACTGGTGAAGGAATTGAAAATGGAAATAGAAACAGTAAAGAGAGAACAAAGGGAGACAACCCTACAAAGAAAACCAAAGGAAGAGACAAGGAGCCATAGATATAATCACCACCAACAGAATAAACGAGATAAAAGAGAGGAAAAATCTCAAACATGGGCCTTGGGGAAAGTCTCCTGAACAAAACACCAATGGCTCATGCTCTAAGATCAAGAATTGACAAATGGGATCTCATAAAACTGTAAAGCTTCTGTAAGGCAAAAGACACTGTCATTAGGACAAAATGCCAACCAACAGATTGGGAAAAGATCTTTACCAATCCTACATCTGATAGAGGGCTAATATCCAAAATATACAAAATACTCAAGAAGGTAAACTCCAGAGAGCCAAATAACCCTATTAAAAAGTGGGGTACACTCAGGATGATATTTTCCAGTTCCCTCCATTTGCCTTTGAATTTCATAAAGACATTGTTTTTGATAGCTGAGTAATATTCCATTGTGTAGATGTACGACATTTTCTGTATCCATTCCTCTGTTGAAGGGCATCTGGGTTCTTTCCAGCTTCTGGCTATTATAAAAAAGGCTGCGATGAACATAGTGGAGCACGTGAACCCCCAGTGAACGTGATTGTTGGGGGGAGCACGGTAATGGGGGGAGAATGGGGAGGGGAACACCCATATAGAAGGGAAGGGGGAGGGGTTAGGGGGATGTTGGCCCGGAAACTGGAAAATGGAATAACATTCAAAATGTAAATAAGAAATACTCAAGTTAATAAAGAAAAAAAAGGAAAAAAAAAAGAAATAGCAAACACAAAACACCTCAAACCAAAGAAAAAAGTGGGGTACAGTGCTAAACAAAACATTCTCAGATGAGGATCATCAAATGGCCAAAAGGCACCTAAAGAAATGCTTAACATCCTTAGTTGTCAGGGAAATCCAAATCATAACAATCCTGAGATTCCACGTCAGAACAGTCTGAATAGCTAAGATCAAAAACTGAGGTGACAGCAGATGCTGGCAAATATGTGGAGAAGGAGGAATACTCCTCCATTGTTGGTGGGATTGCAAACTGGTACAACCACTCTCAAAATCAGTCTGGAGGGTCGTCAGAAAATTGGACATAGTACTACATGAGGTCCCAGCTATACTACTCATGGGCATACACCCAAAAATGCTCCAACATATAACATATTAAACATGGTAACCATACAATCCAAACATGAATCTGATCCTTAGATGTTAGTTACTGAGGTAAGAAAATGTTAACCCTTTGGTCTTATATAATTAAGTCATGTTTCCATAAGCACAGAAAGATCTGTGTCTACACAGAAAACAGTACAATGCTCGGTTTTATTAGATAGAGGGTATTTCTCTCAGCACAAATCAGTGTTTTTGTGTGGTCATGTGCAGTGTGGCATGTGTGCTGTGTGCTCATGAATAATATCAGAATATACTTGGGAAGCAGCACAATGGACAGAAAACCACAGATTTATTATAAGTCTGATTTTTGAGTTAAGGTTTGGTCATTATATTTGGAAAATTTTTTCCCCTTTATTTTTTATTAACTTGACTACTTATTCTTTACATTTTGAATGTTATTCCCTTTCCCGTTTTCCGGGAAAACATCCCCATAACTCCTCCCCCTCAACTTCAATATGGGTGTTCCCCTCCCCATCCTACCCCCATTACCGCGCTGCCACCAAAAATCACCTTCACTGGGGGTTCAGTCTTAGCAGGACCAAGGGCTTCCCTTCCTCTGGTGCTCTTACTAGGCTATTCATTGCTACCTATGAGGTTGGAGCCAAGGATCAGTAAATGTACATTCTTTGGGTAGTGGCTTAGTCCCTGGAAGCTCTGGTTGGTGGTCATTGTTGTTCATATGGGGTCTCAAGCCCCTTCAAGCTCTTCCAGTCCTTTCTCTGATTCCTTCAACGGGGGTCACATTCTTGATTCAGTGTTTTGCTGCTGGCATTAGCTAATGTATTTGCTGTATTCTGGATGTGTCTCTCAGGAGAGATCTACTATCTGGTTTCTTTTGACCTACACTTCTTTGCTTCATCCATCTGGTCGAATTGGGTGGGTGTATATGTATGGGTCACATGTGGGGCAGGCTCTGAATGGGTGTCCATCTGCCTCTGTTTTAATCTTTGCCTCCCTATTCCCTGACAAGGGTATTTTATTCCCCTTTTAAGGAAGGAGTGGAACATTCAAATTTTGAACACCCCTTTTGAGTTTCATTTGTTCTATGCATCTAGGGTAATTCAAGAATTTGTGTTTTTCTGTGATTGGATTACCTCAAAGATGAGGATATTTTCCTGTTCCTTCCATTTGCCAATGAATTTCATAAAGTCATTGTTTTTGATAGCTGAGTAATATTCCATTGTGTAGATGTACGACATTTTCTGTATCCATTCCTCTGTTGAAGGGCATCTGGGTTCTTTCCAGCTTCTGGCTATTATAAATAAGGCTGCAATGAACATAGTGGAGCACGTGACTTTTTTTTATATGTTGGGGCATCTTTTGGGTATATGCCCAAGAGAGGTATAGCTGGATCCTCAGGCAGTTCAATGTCCAATTTTCTGAGGAACCTCCAGACTGATTTCCAGAATGGTTGTACCAGTCTGCAATCCCACCAACAATGCAGGAGTGTTCCTGTTTCTCCGCATCCTCGCCAGCATCTGCTGTCTCCTGAGTTTTTGATCTTAGCCATTCTCACTGGTGTGAGGTGAAATCTCAGGGTTGTTTTGATTTGCATTTCCCTTATGACTAAAGATGTTGAACATTTCTTTAGGTGTTTCTCAGCCATTAGGCATTCCTCAGCTGTGAATTCTTTATTTAGCTCTGACCCCATTTTTAATAGGGTTACTTGTCTCCCTGAGGTCTAACTTCTTGAGTTATTTGTACATTTTGGATATAAGGCCTCTATCTGTTGTAGGATTGGTAAAGATCTTTTCCCAATCTGTTGGTTGCCGTTTTGTCCTAACCACAGTGTCCTTTGCCTTACAGAAGCTTTGCAGTTTTATGAGATCCCATTTGTCGATTCTTGATCTTAGAGCATATGGCATTGGTGCTTTGTTCAGAAAATTTTCTCCAGTGCCCATGTGTTCGAGATGTTTCCCCAATTTTTCTTCTATTAGTTTGAGTGTATCTGGTTTGATGTGGAGGACCTTGATCCATTTGGACTTAAGTTTTGTACAGGGTGATAAACATGGATCAATCTGCATTCTTCTACATATTCACCTCAAGTTTAACCAGCACCATTTGCTGAAAATGCTATGTTTATTCCATTGGATGGTTTTTGCTCCTTTTTCAAAAATCAGGTGCCCATAGGTGTGTGTTCATTTCTGGGTCTTCAATTCTATTCCATTGGTCTATCTGAATGTCTCTGTAAAAATACCATAAGGTTTTTATCCCTATTGCTCCATAATACTGCTAGAGTTCAGGGATAGTGATTCCCCCTGAAGTCCTTTTGTTGTTGAGGATAGTTTTAGCTATTCTGGGTTTTTTGTTATTCCACATGAATTTGCATATTTTTCTAACTCTCTGAAAAATTGGATTGGTATTTTGATGGGGACTGCATTGATTCTGTAGATCAGTTTTGATAAAATGGCCATTTTTACTATATTAATCCTGTCAATCCATGAGCATGGGATATCTTTCCATCTTCTGAGGTCTTCTTCAATTTCTTTCTTCAGAAGCTTGAAGTTCTTATTGTACAGATCTTTACTTGCTTGGTTAAAGTCACAGCGAGGTACTTTATATTATTTGGGACTATTATGAAGGGTGTCATTTCACTAATTTCTTTCTGGGCTTGTTTCACTTTTGTGTAGAGGAAGACTACAGATTTATATGAGTTAATTTTATACCCAGCCACTTTGCTAAAGTTGTTTATCAGCTTTAGTAGTTCTCTGGTAGAACTTTTAGGATCACTTAAATATACTATCATGTCATCTGCAAATAGTGATAAAAGACTTCTTCTTTTCCAATATGAATCCCCCTGATCTCCTTTGCTTGTCTGAATGCTCTGGCTAGAAATTCAAGTACTATATTGAATAAGTAGGGAGAGAGTGGGCAGCCTTGTCTACTCCCTGATTTTAGTGGGATTGCTTCAAGTTTCTCTCCATTTAGTTTAATGTTAGCTACTGGTTTGCTGTATATGGCTTTTACTATGTTTAAGTATGGGCCTTGATTTCTATTCTTTCTAGGACTTTTATCATGATGGGGTGTTGAATTTTGTCAAATTCTTTCTCAGCATCAAATGAAATGATCATGTGATTTTGTTCTTCAGTTTGTTTATATAATGGATCACGCTGATGTTTTTCCGTATATTAAACCATCCCTGCATGCCTGGGATGAAGCCTACTTGATAATGGTGGATGATTGTTTTGATATGCTCATGGATTTAGTTTGCTAGAATTTTATTGAGTATTTTTGAGTCGATATTCATAAGGGAAATTGGTCTGAAGTTCTCTTTCTTTGTTGGGTCTTTGTGTGGTTTAGTTATAAGAGTAATTGTGGCTTCATAGAAGGAACTCGGTAGTGCTCCATCTGTTTCAATTTTGTGGAATAGTTTGGATAGTATTAGTAAGAGGTTTTCTATGAAGGTCTGATAGAATTCTGTACTAAACCCGTCAGGACCTGGGCTCTTTTGGTTGGGAGATCTTTAATGACTGTTTCAATTTCCTTAGGAGTTATGGGGTTGTTTAAATGGTTTATCTATTCCTGATTTAACTTCGGTACCTGGTATCAGTCTAGGAAATTGTCCATTTCCTGCAGATTATCAAGTTTTGTTGAAAATAGGCTTTTGGAGTAGGATCTAATGATTTTTTGAATTTCCTCTGATTCTGTAGTTATGTCTCCCTTTTCATTTCTGATTTTGTTTATTTGGACACACTCTCTGTGTCCTCTCGTTAGTCTGCTTAAAGGTTTATCTATCTTGATGATTTTCTCAAAAAACCAACTTTTGGTTCTGTTGATTCTTTCTATGGTCCTTTTTGTTTCTACTTGGTTGTTTTCAGCTCTGAGTTTGATTATTTCCTGCCTTCTACTCCTCCTAGGTGTATTTGCACCTTTTTGTGCTAGAGCTTTTAGGTGTGCTGTGAAGCTGGTCTCACATGCTTTCTCCTGTTTCTTTTTGCAGGCACACAGAGTTTTGAGTTTTCGTCTTAGCACAGTTTTCATTGTGTCCCATAAGTTTGGGTATGTTTTACCTTCATTTCCATTAAATTCTAAAAAGTCTTTAATTTCTTTCTTTATTTATTCCTTGACTAGGTTATCGTTGAGTAGAGCATTGTTCAACTTCCATGTATATGTGGGTGTTCTTCCCTTATTGTTATTGAAGACCAGCTTTGGCCCATAGTGGTCTGATAGGATGCATTGGATTATTTCTATCTTTCTGTAACTTTTGAGGCCTGTATTTTGACCAATTATATGGTCAATTCTGGAGAAAGCACCATGAGGTGCTGAGAAGAATGTATATCCTTTTGCTTTAAGATAGTATTTTCTGTAAATATCAGTTAAGTCCATTTGGTTCATGACCTCTCTTAGTCTGTATATATCTCTGTTTAATTTCTATTTCCATGACCTGTCCATTGATGAGAGTGTGGTGTTGAAATCTCCTACTATTATTGTGTGAGTTGTAATGTGTGTTTTGAGCTTTTGTAAGGTTTCTTTTATATATGTAGGAGCCTTTGTATTTAGAGCATAGATATTTAGGATTTGAGAGTTCATCTTGGATGGTTTTTCCTTTGATGAATATGAAGTGTCCTTCCTCATATTTTTTGATGACTTTTCTTTGAAAATTGATTTTATTCGATATCAGAATGGCTACTCCAGCTTTCTTCTTCCGAACATTTGCTTGGAAATTTGTTTTCCTTCCTTTAACTCTGAGGTAGTGTCTGTCTTTGTCTCTGAGGTTTGTGTCCTGTAGGCAGCAGAATGCAGGGTCCTCATTGCATATCCAGTTTGTTAATCTATGTCTTTTTATTGGGGAGTTGAGACCATTGATATTGAGAGCTATTAAGGAATATTGATTATTGCTTCCTCTTATATTCATATTTGGAAATGAGGTTATGTTTGTGTGCTTTTCTTCTCTTTGTTTTGATGTGAAGATGATTAGTTTCTTGCTTTTTCTAGGTGTTGCTTGCCTCCTTATGTTGGGCTTTACCATTTATTATCCTTTGTAGCGTTGGATTTATAGAAAGATATTGTTTAACTTTGTTTTTGTCATGGAATATCTTGGTTTATACATCTATGCTAATTGAGAGTTTTGCAGGATACAGTAACTTTGGCTGGCATTTGTGTTCTCTTATGTGCTGTATGACATCTGTCCAGGATATTCTGGATTTAATACTATCTGGTGAGAAGTCTGTTGTGATTCTGATAGGTCTGCCTTTATATGCTACTTTTTCCCTTACTGTTTTTAATATTCTTTCTTTATTTTCGGCATTTGGTGTTTTGACTATTATGTGACAGGAGGAGTTTCTTTTCTGGTCCAATCTATTTGGATTTCTGTAGGCTTCTTGTATGCTTATGGGAATCTCTTTCTTTAGGTTAGGGAAGTTTTCTTCTATGATTTTGTTGAAGATATTTACTGGTACTTTGATCTTGGAGTCTTCACTTTATTCTATACGTAGTATCCTTAAGTTTGATCTTCTCATTGACTCCTGGATTTTCTGCATGGTTTGGACCAGTAGCTTTTTCCATTTTACATTATCTTTGACAGTTGTGTCGATAATTTCTATGGAATCTTCTGCTTCTGAGATTCTCTCTTCTATTTCTTGTATTCTTTTGGTGATGCTTGTATCTACGGCTCCTTGTCTCTTCCTTTGGTTTTCTATATCCAGGGTTGTTTCCCTGTGTTATTTCTTCATTGTTTCTATTTCCATTTTTAATTCCTTCAATTGTTTGATTGCGTTTTCCTGGAATTCTTTCATGGATTTTGTGATTCCTCTCTATAGGCTTCTACTTGTTTATTTATGGTTTCCTGCATTTCTCTAAGCAAGTTCTTCATGTCTTTCTTGAAGTCCTCCAGCATCATGATCAAATATGATTTTAAATCTAGATCTTGATTTTCTGGTGTGTTTGGATATTCAGCATTTGCTTTGGTGGGAGAATTGGGTTCTGATGATGCCATGGAGTCTTGTTTTCTGTTGCTTGGGTTTCTGCACTTGCTTCTCGCCATAAGATTATCTATGGTGTTACTTTGTTCTGCTTTTCAGACAGCGGCTAGACTGTCCTATAAGCCCTTGTGTCAGGAGTGCTGTAGACCAGTTTTATTTTTTTCTTTCAGCCAGTTCTGGGAGCAGAGTGTTCTGCTTTTGGGCGTGTAGTTTTTCCTGTCTAGAAGTCTTCAGCTGTTCTTGTTGGCCTGTGTCCTGAGTTCACCAGGCAGGTCACTTTGAGCAGAAAAGTTGATATTTCCTGTGGTCCTGAGGCTCAGGTTTGCTAGGGGAGGGCAGCAACCAGGAGGACCTGCGCCGTCTTTTCTGGGAGCCCCTGTGCACCAGGGTCCCAAATAATGGCGTTTGGTGTTTTACTCTGGAGTCAGAAATATGGGCAGAGTTTAGTCTCTTCTGGTTTCCCAAGTGTGTCTGCCTCTCTGAAGGTTTAGCTCTCCCTCACAAGGTATTTGGGTGCAGAGAACTGTTGATCTGGTCCCTTCAGGTTCTGGCGGTGTCTGGGCTGCAGGGGACCTGCAGCTCCTGGAAATTTTTTATTGATGCTTTTTTTTTTAATACCATACATGAATTTAGCAACTATGCATAGGGTTGGAAATGCAGTTGATGATTTAAAACTGTGGATGATTATCTTTCAGAACTGTGGCTTCCACTGCTTCCAACATCTGTACAATGGTTACACCAAGTACCTCTAGACTTGAAAGAGTTGCAAAATTAAACAATCAATGACTTCTGAATGACTGTTGCTCCTGTAAATACATAATTCTAAGATTTATGATCCTCCTATATTAGGTAGGGACTATCTGCATAGTAGCTATAAGTGAAATAGCTATACATGAAATGATTTTCTACTATTAAAAATGGGGGCTAAAGGTTTCAAATCCATTTACTGGTACTCATAAGCTAGCTCAGCCTTTAAGGATGTTTATTACTTTTGCAGAAGAACTGAGGTAACTCCCTGAGTCCCACTGGTCAGCTCACAATAACCTGTAACTGTAGTAACCATAAAATCCAATATCTTCCTCTGTTCTCTAAATGCTCTTGAAGTCACATGCCCATACCCTCACATAGACACACATACATATATATGACGAAAATTAATGAATCTTTAGTGAAGAATAGTGATGACTCCCCAAAAATAGCACTTGCTGCCCTTACTGATGATGCTATTTTACTTCCCAGAAATGCCTTCTGAAAACTCTCCTTTATTCTGGAACCAAACCACAATATCTGTGGTCTCCAAGAATCCTAGTATATACTATCACAAATCCATATGCGGATGAACTAATGCATGCATGTGCAGTTGTTCTTGCAAACACACAAACACAATTAGAAACAAAACATTTAAAAATGACAATAACAACCACTCTAGATCAAACAAATAGGCCAAACCAATATATAATCCAAATTTCAAAATCTCCACTTAGTGACTATTCCGCAATTTCCAACTTAAAAATAATCAAGCACAAAATATATGAGATAAAGGATTAAATCATGAATATCAAACATTTAAGAATTACACTTGGGGTTGGGGATTTGGCTCAGTGGTACAGTCAGAGTCTTGGACCATGTAGCCCAAACAAACCAGATTGGCTACTTGTGCTCAATAGCCTAAAAAGGTAGTATAACCGAAAAGCAGATAAACATTTATTATATGCGATCCTATAGTAAATGAGAACAAAAAAATCACAATCTGCCAGGTCCACCTCCCTTCAGGGTGCTGACATGAGGTCTACATTTGAGTAGAAGGCAAGAGGTACACATAACTAAATGGTCCTGGACAAGATGTGGCCTCGCCCATCAATGACCCATCACTGTTTTACCTCCAGTTTGTTTTTCCAAATAGTATGAGCAGTTGTTAAAACTGCCTAAAATCCCCTCTTGGAAGAAAAGCTCCATTTTTGGTTTGTTCCAGAGGCTTAACACTTACCTTCTTTCTGCAATGAGATTCTTAGGAACATCAACAAGTTTGTCAATAGTATGGCATCCAAAGCAAGGGCACACATACCTCCTTAGAGTGTTTTTGTTCCTTCAATGAAGTTTTTCAATGCAGAATAAGGTAACTAATGTGGAGATATTTTCAGAGTCATATAACAAAAAAAGAACAATGTTCTATGAGGTAAGCTACACTTAATTTTATGTTCATGTTCTGTTATTCATGACTTAGCGCCCAGGTGCCTCATATCTCAGTAGGAACTGAAAGATTCAAATTTTAGTTTGGGTGTTACAAATTCAATCCACAAGAGAACACACATGGGTACTGTTAATGCCATAATAGATTTATAGAAAGAAAAATAGATGGATGGATTGATAGACGATAGATAGGTAGGTAGGTAGGTAGGTAGATAGATAGATAGATAGATAGATAGATAGATAGATAGATAGAAATATAGATGATAGAAAGAAAGGTAGACAAATACATATAATCCTGATAACTTACTGGCAACTGAATGTGGGACTTTCCGAAATCAAGGTGTCCCAATTCTTCCAGTTATTTCTCTTTTATGAATAAAGCCAAATTCTCTTTGCCACATTTAGTTAGCAAAAAGAACTAAAAAGAAGAAGAAATACAGTAACCAAAAAGCAATGTTAGTACATTTAGAGACTTTTCTAGATCCTGCAATTATGGATCAGGTCTTTGATATATTATATATTTGTTTATATTTTTGTAGATGGTTGTGCATATGTGCAAGGTTTAATGTCAGATAGTGCATGTAACATGACATTAATTGTAATCATATTCAGGGACTTGTTATAAAGGTAGACATTCACAATGGAGAAACTATAATTAGTTCCCAGCTTTGTGATAGAGCTAAATATATGATAGGTGTTTTACTATAACTGAAATAAATAGAGTCATTACAAAAAAGAACACTAATATACAAATATTTTCCTAGAGGAACTACTACGCTTTGTGCACTAGAATTGTCAATGACAGTCTTTTACTTCCTCTGATATGGATAATGGAGACTATAAGATTTGCTTCTTGTTCCTGTCATCTAAGATGTGCAATTCTTTCTTCACAGGCAATACTGTCCTGCTCAGATTCAGCACATTCTTGCTATAAACTTACCCTGGAGCCAAACGCGTGTTCTCCTCTATAATTCTCCATATCTTACTGATTCCTTCCATATTGTCTTAAAAAAACAGTCTTTGCTATATGGTCTAATTCTTCTTGAAACACAGTTATTAGTCAATTTACATTGATTATACTTTATTTTTATAGAATTTAAATCCATTTTTTTTTGTTTCCCCACTATATTTTCCAAAATCCATTTTTTCCAAGTATATACATACATGTTCATGTGTGCTTGTATACGTGGGTGATGTGTGATATTGTCTCTCTCTTTCTCTCTCTCTCTCTGTCTCTCTCACTATATATATATATATATATATATATATATATGTGTGTGTGTGTATGTGTGTGTGTGTGTGTGTGTGTGTGTGTGTGAGTGTGTGTGTGTGTGTGTGTGTGTGTTTAGGCCAAGAAGTGAAATTCAGTTGCCCTTTCCATTTGTCTTCCATCTGTTTATTTGAGGCAAGGTCTCTTTGAACCTGGGGCTGAATGAATTGGCTAGTCCAGGTATTGGTTAGGAAACCCCATGGACCTCTTAACAAAACATCAGCCAGAGTCCATAATGTGAAAGTTTATGTTAACTTTTGGAAGAAGTTTGGATCATTTTCTGGTTGTTTCATCTCTTTATTTCCCCTGAGGAAACCATGGCTTATAGAACAGATTAGCCTCAAACACATGACCTAACACTCTCAGTCTCCCACTTGCTGAGATTGTGGGCCTATGCCAAAACACCTGGTTCAATTTCCTGCTCCTTGAGGTGCTTTGTTTTCCAGATATAAATTTCAAATTTCATTCCTAGTTAAAAATGTATTTGTTTGCATGCCAGGCATTGCCTACATTCATAAATATGTATATATTTATATGAATATATTTATATGCATATATCCAATGTATATATGATGACATTCTCAAAGTATTTACAATGAATCAATAGTCAAATCTTTAAAAGATGAATATCAATATCAAGTGAAGTAAATAACAATTTCCATTAAAGGATGAGGACATTCTGTTTGCAGAACTCTTTTAAAAGAAATCCACTAGATCAAACATATGTTAAAAACAGACATTTTGCCAAAATTAATAGTAAAACAAACTGTAAATAACATAACCCAAAATCTCTACTACCACTATATTTATAAATTCACAATCTCCACATGGATAATTTCTTATAGCCACCCAACAATCCCTACATCCATACACAATACCTTTCAATGTGTGAGTTAACATGAATCTTTTCTTCCTTAAATTGTTCTGTCAGGTATTTTTCATAGCATCTTGACATGAATCTTCAACTTCTCCAAACACTCCTGCTGAGGGACAGAGGACATAGTACTCATGACTCATGTGAATGTCAGAAGAAAACAATTTGGAGTTGGTTCTTTCCTTTAATCTTGGGGTTCAAACTCAGGCATTCAGGTTTGAAGCAAGTTCATTTACCCGCAAAGCAAACTGACCCACCCCCAGGTTTCCAATTTTATGTACTAACTCAAAGAATCATTTCCAAGAAAATTTATAACAGAAGAAAAATTATCAAAAACAATTTACACATCTTTGTTCTTAGAACGGTTACTTAAAATTTCCTTTTTTTTTTTTTTTTTTTTGGAGCTGGGGACCGAACCCAGGGCCTTGCGCTTCCTAGGCAAGCGCTCTACCGCTGGGCTAAATCCCCAACCCAAAATTTCCTTTTTAAAAGTGTATTGCTAACATGTATGAAGATTATGCTTTATGTACATACATGATATTAAAATCTGAAATCAACATATGCAGATCACTGAATGTAGAAAGAAGGTTTTTTTGTTGGCCATTTGATGGACAGGATAATATAAAGGCAGCAAAGGCAAATAGACAGGGAACTGGCTTCTATAAGCTAGGCATTTCAGGTGAAAAGGGGTATATTTTCATTATGAATTTTAATGGAAGAAAGAGAAAATATTATCAAGAGAGTGGTTTGGAAATTAAAATTTAGCCATTATCCTTACTCTAAAATTGTGGGCAATGGCTGTCTTTGATTTTTACATTAAAGGTTTGAAAATTGTCTGGGACTTAAGTAGAACATTTGATCTATCAAAGACAATTGTCAACTCTTACTCTTGAATGAAATTAAAAATAAAATTGAACTGTTTTTCATTTTCCTTTAAATGGTATGGTATTGCTTAAATTAACTTAAATGACATTTCCGAAAATCATTTATTTCCAGGTTTCCTCATTACTTTAAAGTCAAAATTCATCACAGGTTATGATGTACTTAACCATGCCTGATTTAATACAATAGTTTAATTTTAATAGAATGTAGAGAAACCTTAAAGATTACTTAACAGTGCATATCGCACTGTACTTGTACATGTGTGTGTGTGTGTGTTTATGTGTGAGTGTGAGTATGTCTGTGTTTTTCTGTCTGTGTGAGTGTGAGTGTGTCTGTGTGTGTGTGAGTGTGTGTGTGTGTTTGAGTGTGAGTGTGTCTGTATTTCTGTGTGTGTCTTTGGGTGTATGCATGTGCCCAGAGAGGCCAGAAGAAGAAATCAATTACCCTGAAGCTGTATTCACGAGTGTTTGTCAATTTCCCAGTGTAACAGCTATCAACAGAACTCAAATTCTAATAGAATTCTTTTAACCAGTGACACAGTTCTGAAGGCTATTTATTCATCTGTTTATAAATAATTAATAAAGTTATCAAATTTACATATTTACTTTCTTAGTTATTTACTTAATTAAACATAATGATGATTTCAGAAGACAATCTAGCAGGAACACTTTCCTCCAGTCCCTAAGACTACATATGTGCTACAATGACCAAGTTTACCTTTGTGCTGGGTATCTGAACTCAGCTCCTCATGCTACTTAACAGTCACTTTATTCATTGGTACATCTCCTCAAACTGTTTCCTGAATTTTTTCAACTTTACCTCCAAATGTTTGTTTTTAAATCTTCTGGTATGAGGCTATTTGTCCAACAATCACAACACATTACAATTCTCCTTCCACCACCACCCCTCTATCCTCTTCCCATACAATACATTTCATTGAGTCTCCAGATCTTAGTGGTTTCTGTTAACAGAAAATGTACCTGGGTCTTTGCGGTCAGACCTTTGGCTGTTACTTCTCTTGTTCACACTACTGTGAAGCGACAGTACCCAAATCATTGGTGATCCTGGTGTTTACTGTGTACCATTATGGTACAAGACTACAGATGATCACTAGAGTGTGAAATCTCTTTCCAAAATTTAAGAAGCACGTGAAGCATCTCATTCTCCAACATTACTCTTCTCAATATGAGGTCTGCCTTTGGAGGCTGCCAACTGAAGGAGGATGAGACAATAAAGAATCTAACCTCAGATTGAAGCAATCTATAGTATCCCAATTCATTTAACCACATACACTGACCATAAAAATTTAATGATCAGCATTGTACATTTCTAAAACTTGACCATATTGTGCAACCCTGTCACAACTACGGAGACTATTGTGATGGTTTCTTTTTTCAGGAATATTAAACCACCTGTGATTTTTGCTTTTGTTCAAATTTTTAAGACAGCACCTATACTATATCATGGAATAAGTTGTTTGTTAAATAAAGAATTGATTAAATGAGTAGAAAACAATAGTGTATTCTTCTGAAGAAAAACAGGGAAGTTTCAGTACCATCATTTCATGACTGAAAATTGCTACCATGCATATAATTTGTTTTATAACTACATAATCAGACAGGAAAACTTTTGCTCATATTCTTTAGATATATGTACCTTAGTGGCCATCCAGTAAAAGCAAGTTAAAATCACTTTAAATCTGGGCAAATGACTTTCCATGAGCAATACATTAATTTCTATAATTGCTGTTATTGTTATAAACATAAAATACTTTATAAGAAACAAGTGAAGAAATTGGGAGTGAGGATAAATATGACTGCAGTTTCAGGGTGTGGTCCATCATGCTAAAGAAGTCTTGAGGGCAGGACTTGTGCTTTGTCTGTTCTCATTAACAGACAGACATTGTCAAAAAACAGATAAATATTGAGGCTCAGTCTATTTTCTCCATATTGTTATAAATAGAACCTCAGCCCCATAATTTGTGCTGCACATGGTAAAGGTAAATATTCCCACAACAACCTAGCAAGTATAATCCTTCATAGCCTCCCCTAGAGTTTTATGTCCATGGTGATTCTAGATCCTATTAGATTGACAGCCAATAGTCATCATCAAAGTTCACATTACTTTACTCTTTGCTTTCTCACTAACTACTGTTCCCCAAACAGTCAAACAGAATGTTCACCTGATAGAAATATGAACAGAAATGTAATCCACATGATAGCATGGTGATAATAGTCTGAATCAACTGTGAAGAGACACAATGATGTGATAAAGATAAATCAAATAGAAGACAAGAATATAAATAGAACTTATATCATCTGGAAGTCAGTAACTCTTCAGTTGATTCAGTAACAATAACCTTGGCCTAGTTGAAACTGAAAAGGCACTAGAAAAATAGAACTACCTACTTAGCAGCCACATATCCTGCCAGCAGAAAAGACAAAGCTCAGAGGCAGTCTCTTGAATCTAGCACAAATGAAAGACCATATAGGGGTCACTTCTGTTGGCTTTCACGTTCTCCTGACTCTGCAGTTACAGCTTTGGGCTTCTCTTAAGACACTGAGATTCTGCACCTCTTGCTCACCTTTACTGCTACTAAAGCAGGAATCCTTCCATTTTTCTCTAAATTAACACTATCTTAAACAGTCCTGAGTTGTCTTAACATCCCATTGATCTGAAATACTATGTATTAAGAGTATTGTAGTTTTATACATTCATGAATCAGTATATTAAATCATAATCATGATTTAGATTTTTCTACCAATTTTTTCCTTGACATGATCTAGACTTCCAGAAGTATATATTAAAACTTTCTGCAGTATAAGGACATTATATCTTCCATGTTCTGTCCAATAATTCAGAAAATATAAGAGAGAACAGATTTCAGGTTTAGAACTAGGGTGTAATACAGTTTTAAAATAGATATATTGGATAATCTTGGAAAAATTTATGTGTGTGTGCAGTACTTGGCAATACTTTGTAATGTATACTGTTTAATCTCCAATATTTCTGTGATTTGAAACTCTTGATCATTGTAAATCATAGGAAAACCGAGTCAAAAAAATTTTGTTGAATATTGACTTTTTAAAGCTTCCTTGTTTTTCTTCTATAATTCTTATTAGGCATTTGTGAGAAACTTTCAATCCATATTGCATGCTTTTTAAGTTCCTTCAGACATTTTTCTTATTCTTGATGATACAGATCATACTATTTTGTATTGTGTTCAAAAATTTTATTCATATATGTTAATTGTGAGAATATTATATAATATATATATGTGTATATATATATGTGTGTGTGTGTGTGTGTGTGTGTGTGTGTGTGTGTGTGTGTCTTTTACATATTTCTGTGATGTGCTCTGGAATCAGAATTAGGCCCTCATCCTTGTTTGTCAAATTCTTCACCAACAGTGTCAGATACCCAGATCTGTTTATATTTCCAAAGCCTTTAACAGCCTAGACCCTAATATAGTACACCTAGAATTTATCTTAAGTAAACTTTTTCAGAAATCTGTGTATACTACAGTTTGGATCTTAGATGATATACAAGAGCCTGTGTGTTAAAGGTTTGATTCCTGTTGCGCTGTTAGCCAGTAGCGAAAACTTTATTATGTAACACTTGATGGGATACTTTTTGGTAATGCATGTTATATTTTCAAAGGGGACTCACTTTTGTTCCTTGATCTCTCTGGTTTAACTTGGTTTTCCAACTATACTCTGAGATAGAGTAAATATCATCATGTTAGATTTCCCAAACAATGACTATTCTATCCCATGTCTACCACAATGTGTCAGGAGCTGAAGTCTTTGTTCTTTGCATTTGACAAATCTTTTCTCATTTCTATAATTTGGAATTTTCTACAACCACAGAAACCTGATCATTTTACCAAGCATTCCAATAGATGTGCCTACCTAAGCACTCTGCATGAAGGCAGGACCTATGCATCCTCCTAGAAATATCCACTGTGGTTTGCAGCCATGCACAGAGCTATTTGTTTGGAGTTACAGTTAATTAATATCCAAACAATGAATCATCGGCATATCATCCTCATTATGCTCAACATCAGGAAGTTCTCTATCCCATGGAGACAGATTGACATCACACAAGAAGTTTAGGGTACAGTTTTCTTTTTCTTGTTTGCCTAGAGGTAATTCACATCAATAAATCTAATCCTAAATGAGCAGTTCCCAGGCGGGTTTCTATTTTCACAAAGGAAACACTGAAGTATGCAATTCTAAATCAATGACACGAGAAATATTCAGCAGCCTATAGATTTTCAATGTGACAGAAGACTTATTCTCATTCCCTCCTTTCGACAGACACATTATGAAAGGAAAATCCTGTAGAAGGGAGAATTTTTTTTAAAATATATATGTTGATGTGTGTGTATGTTTTGTGTGTGACTGGAGATCTTCACATGAATGACACATAGGTAGGTATCAGAGAACAACCTTTGGTGTTGTTCTTTATTTTCTACCTTGAGACAGGATCTCATTTTAGTGGGTCATCATTACCTATACCAGGCTAAATATTCTATGACTTTTTGGGCGTCTCTTGTCTCAACTTCTTAGCTTACTGTACGGCCCTGATATTTTGCATTCATTCTTATTGGCTTCCTTCCCTTGGCTTGCTCATCTTACTTTCTTTTACAACCCAGGACTACCTGCCAAGGGATGATACACCGACCCCAAAGGAAGGATGAGCCCTGCCACATAAATCACCATTAATGAAGAAAATTCCACACAGACAAATACACAGGCCAATCTAATACCTTCAATTCCTACAATGATGTCATCTCTTCCAAGTTGAAACATACATTCAGAATCACTGCTTAAAACATTGTCTTTAATGTTCCATCACTAAAGTACGAAACATGAATTCAGATCCAAAATCCATGACTGGTCTCTTTAGCAGGCCTAAGAATCTGTTCTTCATGACACTGAAGTATGGCAGTGGAAATAACAGATTGATAAATTCACCATCAATGTGCTAAGGTGAGCATGAAGGGAGTATTAAAGGTGAAGAGGCAAGGATCCAAATTACACTGAAAAAAGATAGACAGTTATCACTAACTGGTTCCTAGATTTCTTTCTGTCTGTGCTACTACCATAAGGTTCTACAATGAATGGAGACTCTTTTTATTTTTATTTTTATTGTGACAATAAGTTATTTTTATTGTGACAATAAATCATTGTGATCAAAACAGCTTATATAAGGGTTTCTTTGACCTTGTTTATTCCACAAGGATGAGAGCTCATCACCACTATGACAGGGAAATGTAGAAAACAGGGAAACATGGCGACTGGAGCTTTTAAGGCACATCTTAAACCACAAACAGGAAGGAAAAAAACTCAAAATGGCAAGTCTTTAAATTTTCAAAGCTCTTCCCTAGCAACTTTCTTCATACACCAAGGTAACACCTCCTAAGCATCCCAAACAGTTCTATTAACTATGAACTAAGTCTTCAAATGTCAGAGATAGTCTCATTTAAATCACCACAGAGAATGTTACAGAAATCCACAACTGATCAAAATGCAGAGAACAACTTACCATGGTGTACGCAACCCCAACTGGCACAGGTCCAGTAAGACACCTACGTACATATAAGACATTTAGGAAATATCTGGAAAAGAGATAAAAAACCTCTAAGACCCAAAGAATCAAGACTCTAATGACAGAGAGCATCTTTTAGGAATGACAGAGATTATTCACCCATGAAATTTTTAACAATATTTCCACTTAAATAAGATGTGCACAATGATAACACAAGTTGAAATGCTAATATGAAGAGTGGTGTGTCATAAGACTAAAAGAATAGGTATAAGTGATTAGTGACCACTGAGGAAAAAAAAAAAAAAAAGGTCTTCTTCAGGAGTGAGGCATCTAATAGGTAACTGAATGTCAAATAGCCAACCTTTAATAAGCAGAACCAGTTGGCTGATCAAAATTAGCCTGTGGCTATGTTTATGTGTGGTTGCCTAGATTAATGACTGATGTAGTAGAATTTGTTACACTGTCAGTGGCACCATCCTTGGTCAGGTGGGACTGAACTGAACTATATAAGGAAGTTAGTTGATCAGAAGCAAATCGCCACACCACTAAGGAGCTTTTCTCAAGGGGTTTTGCTCAAGGTTCCTGCTCTGTGTCCCTGACCTCAGTGAAGGACAGTTGCTTAGAAGTGTGGTTTAAAATATAATCTTTCCTCAGTAATTTGTTTTGGTGGAATTTTTTATCAGAGGAACAGAAAAGCAAACTAAAACTGTGTGAATACACACACGCATACATCTAGTTTTGGAGGACAGAAGAGGGTTTCACAAACCCTGGAAAGGCAGTTGTAGGGTGGTTGTGAGAAACCTGATATTGGTACAGGGAACTCAACACAGAGTTCGCAGCAAGTGCCAAAAGTACTCTTAATTTCTGAATCATCTCTGCAGCTGCTTATCATGAAATGTTATTTACAGAGATAGTACAATTTGCTTCATTAATATTTCTGAGTCTCTTTAAGTTCATGAATAAAAATGTCTTATTGGGTTTTTTTTTTCTATCCTTTGGTCCATATCTATTGCAAGACCTACTAGCTGTAGAGAAGGTCTGGGAAACTATTTCTTATGTACTTATATAATATGTGAAAGAATTTGGCTTGATTGAAATCATCTATTCCTCAAGTTTAGCAATTGCTCACATGGCTATTTAATAGATGTACTGTCTAATTTGTGTTGTGTAACTTGTGATTTATTTTTTTTTTGTTATGAGTGATTCTGACACTCATAATTTCTGATAGACTCATTCAACTGCTAAAGTTTTGATGTCTTTAAATCTTTTCTATCAGGATACTTCACATGCTGCCTTAGACACTTCTAGTGCTGATACGTGGGGAATGGTTTATGCATTCAGTTTGTTGAGTTAATTGATATGATTTCTGATGTGTTGATTGTGATCTCTGTGTAGTGAAATTTTATCTGCACAATCTTCATAAAAACTCTGGATACTATTACTCAGAAAGAGACTTTACTTATTAATTCTAGTTTCTTAATTTTCTTCTATATTTAATGATAAATTATTAGAACCTGGTTAAGTTGCTCATTGGAAGTTTGGGCTTCTGTGTTGAAAGACAGCCTCTTATTTCTTGATTCCTATAACAATATCATTATGTTTACATTTTACCACAGCTTAAGTGCTAATTTGCTGCATATTATATGCTATTTACATTTTAATTAAATATGTTTTAAGTCACAGTTTTAAACATTCCTAGCAATACTCTTTAAAAATATGTGTTTATGAAAACTGTTGTTTGTTTGTGGCCAAATGAAGTCTTCAAAGTATGCTAGTAGGCAACCAATGAAAGTAAAAGTTGTTTTCATATTTTAAAAATATTTTTTCTGTGAATATAGGCTTTTATCCCCTAGGGACATCTGTGCTACTTGAACAGCACAAACAGAAATAACTAGGATATGTTTTGTAACGTTAAGTATTTAAGTGTAGGACCTAGGTGTATATGAAATTTATCACTGACATTAGTGGTTCTTTAAAAAAAATATGATATATGTCTTTAGCTCTCAAATTTAGTATGCTCTGCTTCTCAAGTGGTATCTTCCCTAGGAAGAACCACTTTGATCAATTCCTATGTACTTAGAATCATTCAAACTAAAAGTTTCTGCTCAACCTATTGAGCTACATTCTCTGCCATGTGAACTTCTTGGTCATTTTTTCTGATGAAACTCTTCTAGAGGACACACCATTAATATGTTAATGACCTAATCACCACTCTCATTTAAAAGTCTAACATACTAACAAAATTTGTAGTAGAGGGAAGAATACTTAACTATAGCTTTTCTGCTTCTAGTATACTGACTAATCCTAGCATATAATTTTTAAAAAGGCCTCTCTGAAGTCTAGTATTGTCAACTAAATATTATTTTTAAATCACCTGGTAAACAAATTTCAATGAGGGATTAACTAGATCAAGCCGGGGTGTGACTATGCCTATGAAAGACTTTTTTTTTTGTTTACTTTGTCTTCTCTTAATATTTTTTATCATATGCATCCATATGTCTACAATTTCTTTTCCAAATAGTTAATATTTTTTACTTCCATTTTTATTAAATTGGATATTTCTTATTTACATTTCAAATGTTATTCCCTTCCCAGATTTTCTGTCCATCAGCACCCTCACCCCTCCACCTCACCTTCTATATGGGTGTTCTCCTCCCCATCTACCACCCATTATCACCCCCCACAACAATCTCCTATACTGGGGGTAGAACTTGACAGGACAAAGGGCTTCCCTTTCTACTGGTGCCCCAACAAGGCTATTTCCTGCTACTTATGCAGGTGGAGTAAAGAGTCAATCTATGTACAGTCTTTGGGTAGTGGATTAGTCCCTGGGAGCTGTGGTTGGTTGGCATTGCTGTTCTTATGGGGTCGCAAGCCCCTTCAGCTCCTTCTGTACTTTCTCTAATTTTTCCAACTGGGATCCCACTCTAAGTTCAGTTGTTTACTGCTGGCATTTGGCTTTGCATTTAACATGTTCAGGTGGTGTATCTCAGGAGAGATTGATATCTGGTTCCTGTCAGCATTAGCTTCTTAGCTTCATCCATCATATCTATTTTTGTTGGCTGTAAACATATGGGCCACAGGTGGGGAAGGCTCTGAATGGCCATTCCTTCAGTCTCTGAAGCAAACTTTACCTCCCTATCCTGTCCTATGGGTATTTTTGTTCACCCTTTAAGAGAAGGAGTGAAGCATCTGCATTTTGGTTATCCTTGAGCTTCATCTGGTCTGTGCATCTTGAGTAATTCGGGCATTTTGTCTAATATCCACTTATCAATGAGGGCACACAATGTGTTATTTTCTGTGATTGGGTTACCTCACTAAGGTTGATATTTTCTAGTTCCATCCATTTGCCTCTGAATTTCATGAAGTCATTGTTTTTGATAGCTGAGTAGTATTCCATTGTGTACATGTACTACATTTTTTAATCCATTCCTCTTTTGAAGGGCATCTGGGTTCTTTCCAACTTCTGGCTATTATAAATAAGGCTGCTATGAACCTCCGTGTCTTTGTTTTTTGTTGGAGCATCTTTTGAGTATATGACCAAGAGAGGTATAGCTGGGTTTTCAGGTAGTGGAATGTCCAATTTTCTGAGGAACCTCCAGACTGATTTCCAGAGTGCTTGTACCAGTTTACAATACCACCAACAATGGAGGTGTGTTCCTCTTTCTCTACAACCTCATCAGCATCTGCTGTTCTCTGAATTATTTATCTTAGACATTCTGAGTGGTGTGAGGTGGAATCTCAGGGAAGTTTTGATTTGCATTTCCCTGACTACTAAAGATGTTGAACAATTCTTTAGGTGCTTCTCAGCAATTTGATATTCCTCAGCTGTGAATTCTTTGTTTAACCCTGTACCCCATTTTTAATAGGGTTTTTTGTCTCTCTGAAATCTAACTTTGTTAAATATTTCTATATTTTAGATATTGGTTGTCTATCGAATGTAAGATTGGTAAAGATCTTTTCTCAATCTGTTGGTTGCCATTTTGTCCTAATGACAGTTTCCTTTGCCGTACAGAAGCTTTGCAACTCTATAAGATCCCATTTGTCGATCTTGATCCATACGTCACTGGTGTTCAGTTCAGGAAATTTTCTGCAGTTCACATGTGTTTGAGACTCTTCCCCACTTTTTCTACTATTAAAGTGTATCTGGTTTGATGTGGAGGTCCTTGATCCACCTGGACTTAAGCTTTGTACAGGGCGATTAGAATAGATTGATCTGCATTCTTCTACATGTTGATCTCCAGTTGAACCAGCGCCATTTGCTGAAAATGTTGTTTTTTCCACTGGATGATTTTAGCTCCTTTGTCAAAAATCAAGTGACCATAGGATGTGTGAGTTCACTCCTGGTTCTTCAATTCTGTTGATTCTTTGTATAGTGCTTTTTGTTTTTACTTGGTTGTTTTTGCTTGGTTGATATCTTGTGCTTGATAAATTTCTGCCTACCACTCCTCTTGGATATATTTGTTTCTTTTTGTTCTAAACAAAAATATGTGCTATCAAGCTGCTGATGTGTGCTCTCTCCTCTTTTTTTCTGCAGGCACTCAGTGCTATGAGTTTTCTCTTAGCACAGTGTTCCTTGTGTCCCATAAGTTTGAGTATGTTGTACCTTCATTTACACTAAATTTTAAGAAATTTTTAATTCCTTTCTTTATTTCTTCCTTGAACAAGTTATCATTGAGTAGAGCATTCTTCAACTTCCATGTATATGTGGGCGTTCTTTCTTTAATGTTTTTATTGAAGACCATCGTTAGTCTGTGGTGGCTTGATAGGATACATGGGATTAGTTCTATCTTTCTCTATCTGTTGAGGACTGTTTGTTGACCTGTTTGTTGACTGATTTTGCGGTCAATTTTGGAGAAGGTACCATGAGGTGGTGAGAAGAAGATATATCCTTGTATTTAGGATGGAATATTCTATAAATATCAGTTAAGTCCATTTGGTTTATAACTTCTGTTATCCTCTCTATGTCTCTGTTTAATTTCTGTTTCCATGATCTGTCCATTTTTAGAGTCAGATACTGAAATCTACTGTTATGTGAGGTGCAATGTGTGCTTTGAGCTTTAGTAAAGTTTCTTTTATGTATGTAGGTGACCTGTATTTGGAGCATGGATATTTAGGATTCAGAGTTCATCTTGCTGGATTTTTCCTTTGATGGATTTTTCTCCTTACTTTCCTTTTTGATGACTTTTGTTGAAAGTCAATTTTATTCAATATTAGAATGACTACTCCACCTTGCCTCTTCATACCATTTGATTTAAACGTTGTTTTCCAGCCTATTACACTGAGCTAGTGTCTGTCTTTGTCTCTAAGGTATGTTTCATGTAGGCCGCAAAATTCTGGGTCCACTTTACGTATCCAGTCTGTTAATTTTTGTGTTTTTATTGAGGAATTGAGTTCATTGATATTAAGAGATGTTAAGGAATAATGATTGTTGATTCCTGTTATTTTTGTATTTGGTGGTGGGATTATGTTTGAGTGCTTCACTTCTTTTAGTTTTGTTGCAAGGTGGTTATTTCTTGCTTTTTCTAGGGTGTAGCTTACCTCCTTTTATTGGGGTTTGTCATTTATTTTCCTTTGTAGGGTTGTATTTTTAGAGATATTATGTAAATTTGGGTTTTTCCTGGAATATCTTGGTTTCCCCCCTCAATGTTAATTGATAGTTTTACTGGATATATTAGCCTGGGCTAGAATTTATGTTTTGTTAAGGTTTGAATGACATCTGTCCAGGATCTTCTTGCTTTTATAGTCTGTGGTGAGAAATCTGGTGTAATTCCAATAGATCTGCCTTTACATGTTACTTGACCTTTTCTCACTGCTTTAAATATTCTTTCTTTGTTTTGTGCATTTGGTGTTAGGACTATTATGTGACAGAAGGAATTTCTTTTCTGGTCCAACCAATTTGGTGTTCTGTAGGCTTCTTGTATGTTTATGTGCATCTCTTTCTTTAGGTTAGGGAAGTTTTCTTCTATGTTTTTATTGAAGATATTTATTGACCCTTTAAGTTGGGAGTCTTCATTTTCTTCTATACTTTTTATTCTTTGGTTTGATCTTCTCATTGAGTCCTGGATTTCCTGTAAGTTTTGGGCTAGGAGCTTTCTTCACTTTACATTATCTTTGACAGTTGTGTCAAAGTTTTCTATGTTCTCTTCTATCTGTTGTGTTCTGTTGGTGATCATCTGTGACTCCTGATCTCTTCCCTAGGTTTTCTATCTCCAGGGTTGTCTCCCATTGTGCTTTCTTTATTATTTCGGTTCCTGGGTGTTTTTTTTTCTTTTTCATTTCCTTCTCCTGTTTGATTGCTTTTTCCAGTACTTCTTTAAGAGATTTGTGTGTTTCCTCTTTAAGGACTTCTAGTTGTTTACTTGTGTTGTCCTGTAATTCCTTAATGGGTTTATTTAAGACCTTCTTAAAGTCCACCATCATCATGACAAAATGTGATTTTAAATCTAGGTCTTGCTTTTCTGGTGTGTTTGGATATTCAGTGTTTGCTTTCGTGAGAGAACTGGGCTCTGATGATGCCAGGTAGTCTTGGCTTTCACTTTCTTGGGTTCATGTGCTTGCCTCTCACCATCAGGTTGTCACTAGTGTTAGCTTGTGTTGCTGTTTCTGATGGTGGCTTGACACTCCTATGGGCCTGTGTGTCCTCCCTCCTGTAAACTTGTTTTCCTGTTTTCTTTCAGTCATTTATGTGTACAGAGTGTTCTGTTTTCTGGCATGAAGATGATCCTGGTGGCTGGGTTTCAGCTCTCTATGAGGGCAGCAACTGGAAGGGCCTGCCACTACTTCTCATAGGTCCCTGTGCACAAGTGGCATAGGTGGCATAAGGCATTTTCCTCTTGCATCTTGAATGTGGGCAGAGAGTAGTTCTCTCCTTTCCCAAGAGTGTCTGCACCTCTAGTTCTATCTCTCTACCTCCCCCCCCCACACACACACAGGATTTGTGTCCAGGGAGCTATTTGACTGGTTTAGTCCAGATCTTGCACAGATTTAGACCACATGGCTCTTGCAGCTGACTTCTCCAATATTCCTGTGTCCAGAGGTACTATGCAGTTTCCTCTTGGGCCAGGGAGGTGGGCAATGGTGGGCAGAAGTGGCAGTCTGTACTGCGCAGCAGTCTCAGCATTGCCAGCACTTATGGATGTTGAGCTTTCTCCTACAGTATTTTGGATCAGGGAGCTATGAGCTGGGATCAGAGAAGTTCAGGCCACAGCCCAAAACTGGAAGTTGCTGGTCCCAAAACAAGAGACTTTTTTAATTGGTTTAAATAAGCTGGGAAGATGCATTCAATGTGTAGACTATGCCCTGATTTCTGTATGAGTACAGAATAACAACTATGACAAAGCAGGATGCATTCTTTTGTCTCTGTTCTTTATTTCAGATATGATGCTCCATTCATAGTGACTGCCTGGTACTGATGGTCTGTAACTTGGAATAATGAGCTAAATTAAAACTTTTCTCTGATAGACACACACACACACACACACACAACATTCACAAGACGTAAGAGGAGAAAGATTATTTATTAAAGTAATAATTTATAAAGTAATAAATGACAAAATACAGACACATGTGTCACATACATAAAAACACACACATTCATACACACACACACACAGCCTCACATACATACACAAACTCATATACACACATACACAGGCACAATACACACACACACATACACACAGACACACAACATTCACAAGACGTAAGAGGAGAAAGATTCCATTTAATCCCTGAAGTTTCTCTCTTCTTTATTCTGTTACCTTTTTCATAGATTTCATTATTCACATTTTAGACAAATCCCTTTAACTCCATTTGCAAAGCCTTCTTATTTCTGGAGCTGAAAGACCAATTATAAGTGTCTATATACTTCTGTAAAACATAACAATTGATTATTCATTTTAAGCCAGACAAAGTACTTCAAGCATAAAGTAGGAGAAATATCTAATAAATACAAACTTACAATAATCAATATTAAAACAGTAAGACCAAGATACTATTCAAGCACACTCAGGGCAAATCTAGGAGAAAATAAAAAGCTATCATCTACCATTTTACTATGCATGATCTTGGCAATAAGTTGATATTAGTGAGGGTGTAAATGACAAAGAGGACAAAGTCTCAAATGTATTATAGGAAAGAGAGGAGGCTTTGAAATAGAAGCAGTCATTAAAGGTCTCCCAACCAAAAAGAGCCCAGCTCCAGACGGGTTTAGTGCAGAATTCTATCAGACCTTCATAGAAGACCTCATACCAATATTATCCAAACTATTCCACAAAATTGAAACAGATGGAGCACTACGGAATTCCTTCTATGAAGCCACAATTACTCTTATACTTAAACCACACAAAGACCCAACAAAGAAAGAGAACTTCAGACCAATTTCCCTTATGAATATCGATGCAAAAATACTCAATAAAATTCTGGCAAACCGAATCCAAGAGCACATTAATACAATCATCCACCATGATCAAGTAGGCTTCATCCCAGGCATGCAGGGATGGTTTAATATAAGGAAAACCATCAACATGATCTATTCTATAAACAAACTGAAAGAACAAAACCACATGATCATTTCATTAGATGCTGAGAAAGCATTTGACAAAATTCAACACCCCTTCATGATAAAAGTCCTGGAAAGAATAGGAATTCAAGGCCCATACTTAAACATAGTAAAAGCCATATACAGCAAACCAGTTGCTAACATTAAACTAAATGGAGATAAACTTGAAGCAATCCCATTAAAATCAGGGACTAGACAAGGCTGCCCACTCTCTAGCTACTTACTCAACATAGTTCTTGAAGTTCTAGCCAGAGCAATCAGACAAGCAAAGGAGGTCAAGGGGACACAGATTGGAAAAGAAGAAGTCAAAATATCACTATTTGCAGATGATATGATAGTATATTAAAGTGATCCCAGAAGTTCCACCAGAGAACTACTAAAGCTGATAAACAACTTCAGCAAAATGGCTGGGTATAAAATTAACTCAAATAAATCAGTAGCCTTCCTCTACACAAAAGAGAAACAAGCCGAGAAATAAATTAGGGAAATGACACCCTTCATAATAGACCCAAATAATATAAAGTACCTCGGTGTGACTTTAACCAAGCAAGTAAAAGATCTGTACAACAAGAACTTCAAGACTCTGAAGAAAGAAATTGAAGAAGACCTCAGAAGATGGAAAGATCTCCCATGCTCATGGATTGGCAGGATTAATATAGTAAAAATGGCCATTTTACCAAAAGCGATCTACAGATTCAATGCAATCCCCATCAAAATACCAATCCAATTCTTCAAAGAGTTAGACAGAACAATTTGCAAATTCATCTGGAATAACAAAAAACCCAGGATAGCTAAAACTAACCTCAACAATAAAAGGACTTCAGGGGGAATCACTATCCCTGAACTCAAGCAGTATTACAGAGCAATAGTGATAAAAACTTCATGGTATTGGTACAGAGACAGACAGATAGACCAATGGAACAGAATTGAAGACCCAGAAATGAATCCACACACCTATGTTCACTTGATTTTTGACAAAGGAGCCAAAACCATCCAATGGAAAAAAGATAGCATTTTCAGCAAATGGTGCTGGTTCAACTGGAGGTCAACATGTAGAAGAATGCAGATCGATCCATGTTTATCACCCTGTACAAAGCTTAAGTCCAAGTGGATCAAGGACCTCCACATCAAACCAGATACACTCAAACTAATAGAAGAAAAACTAGGGAAGCATCTGGAACTCATGGGCACTGGAAAAAATTTCCTGAACAAAACACCAATGGTTTATGCTCTAAGATCAAGAATTGACAAATGGGATCTCATAAAACTGCAAAGCTTCTGTAAGGCAAAGGACACTGTCGTTAGGACAAAATGGCAAGCAACATTACCAATCCTACAACAGATAGAGGCCTTATATCCAAAATATACAAAGAACTCAAGAAGTTAGACCGCAGGGAGACAAATAACCCTATTAAAAAATGGGGTTCAGAGCTAAACAAAGAATTCACAGCTGAGGAATGCCGAATGGCTGAGAAACACCTAAAGAAATGTTCAACATCTTTAGTCATCAGGGAAATGCAAATCAAAACAACCCTGAGATTTCACCTCACACCAGTGAGAATGGCAAAGATCAAAAACTCAGGTGACAGCAGATGCTGGCGAGGATGTGGAGAAATAGGAGTACTCCTCCATTGTTGGTGGGATTGCAGACTGGTACAACCATTCTGGAAATCAGTCTGGACGTTCCTCAGAAAATTGGACGTTGAACTGCCTGAGGATCCAGCTATACTCTCTTGGGCATATACCCAAAAGATGCCCCAACATATAAAAAGACACGTGCTCCACTATGTTCATCGCAGCCTTATTTATAATAGCCAGAAGCTGGAAAGAACCCAGATGCCCTTCAACAGAGGAATGGATACAGAAAATGTGGTACATCTACACAATGGAATATTACTCAGCTATCAAAAAAAAATGACTTTATGAAATTCATAGGCAAATGGTCGGAACTGGAAAATATCATCCTGAGTGAGGTAACCCAATCACAGAAAAACACACATGGTATGCACTCATTGATAAGTGGCTATTAGCCCCAATGCTTGAATTACCCTAGATGCCTAGAACAAATGAAACTCAAGACAGATGATCAAAATGTGAATGCTTCACTCCTTCTTTAAAAGGGGAACAAGAATACCCTTGGCAGGGAATAGAGAGGCAAAGATTAAAACAGACACAGAAGGAACACCCATTCAGAGCCTGCCCCAAATGTGGCCTATGCATATACAGCCATCCAATTAGACAAGATGGATGAAGCAAAGAAGTGCAGGCAGATAATAGCCGGATTTAGATCTCTCCCTAGAGACATAGCCAGCATACAGGAAACACAGAGGGGAATGCCAGCAGCAAACCACTGATTTGAGAATAGGACCCCCATTGAAGGAATCAGAGAAAGAACTGGAAGAGCTTGAAGGGGCTCGTGACCCCATATGTACAACAATGCCAAGCAACCAGAGCTTCCAGGGACTAAGCCACTACCTAAAGACTATACATGGACTGACCCTGGACTCTTCCCTCATAGGTAGCAATGAATATCCTAGTAAGATCACCAGTGGAAGGGGAAGCCCTGGGTCCTGCTAAGACTGAACCCCCAGTGAACTAGATTGTTGGGGGGTGGGCGGCAAGCGTGGGAGGATGGGGAGGGGAACACCCATAAAGAAGGGGAGGGGGGAGGGGTATGTTTGCCTGGAAACCGGGAAAGGGAATAACACTCTAAATGTATATAAGAAATACTCAAGTTAATAAAAAAAAAAAGTAAAATGCCATAAAAAAATGTTTATTTGTTTGTTTGCTTGCTCTATTTGAGTTCATGGAAACCAAGGTTCTCATGCTTGTGTGGTATCTAACTTAGCAGGAATTGTCATCTTTACACAATCTCTAATCATCTAAGAAGGGAGTATTGAATGAGGGTTTCTCAGATCAGGTTGGCCCATGGGCTTCTCTGTGATGGATTATATTAAATGATAACTGAAGTAAGAGTGTCCATCCCATTCTGAGATGTATCATCCATCAAAAGTTGGTCTTATATATGTACTAAGCAAGAACCTGTAAGATAGCTTAAAAGCAGCATCTTCCATCGTTTCTGTTGTACTTCCTCAGATGAGAGTGTGTTTTATGGTTAGAGGAAATTCTGCAGGGCATAGCAGGCAGGCCTGCATTTTGGTTTCTGGTTAAGTTGCTACACTGATTTCCCTTAATTGTAGAAAATGATGTGTAAAATGAAATAAACTCTCTCCTCTTCTATGATGCTTTCGGTTAGAATGACTCATCATAGGAACAGAAAGGAATTCAGAACAACTGGTAGCATGTAAAAAACTGAGCTATCTCACAAATTTTGACTGGCTTAGATCTTAGTTCTTTGGGTTGCCATCTAAATTTCTCAACAGGCCTATAAAACTTGCTTTAGCTTCTGGTACATGACATATAAGAAAGTATCAAAGATGTTTCCTATTTCTCTCAGCTGCAGGAGCTGAACCTGTACCACCTCTCTCGGTATCCAAATACCACCTTGGGAGAACTGGCCCCCTATGAGTGCTTACACATCTGAGAACACAGGTATAACTACAAGTTCTGCTCTGAGGGACACACCTGGAGCCTTCAGGACAAAATAACTGGGGAGCAGGCTGGGAAAGAATCCTTCAGGTTTTTGTCTGCTCCAGGAGCTGACCATAACCCAAGCATTGAGTCCCCAAATCTCATCAGTAAAGTATTAGTCTCCCAGGTGTGCTGACACACAGACTTAGAGGAATGTTAAGCAACTATCAGAGAAAGCAAGTCAGCTAACACCACAGATAGTCAGGTGGTAAGAGACATGTGCTAGAACATAAGCAATAGAATTCCAGGCTACTTGGCATGATCAGAACCCAGTTCTTCCACTATAGCAAGTCCAAGATATCTAAAAACACTGGCGAAGCAAGATTCTGATTTAAAACCATATCTAATAATGATGCTAGAGGACTTTCTGAAGAACACAAATAACTCCCTTTAAAAAAAAATACAGGACAGCACAGGTATAAAGGTAAGATCACTTAAAGAGAAAACACAACAATTCCTTAAAGAATTAGAGGAAAACATAAATAATCAGGTGAAGGAATTGAACAAAACCATCCAGGATCTAAAAATGAAAATAGAAACAATAAGAAAATTACAAAGGGAAACAACCCTAGAGATAGAAAACCTAGGGAGGAGATCAGGAGTGATAGATGCCAGCATTACCAATAGAATACAACAGATAAAAGAGAGAATCACGAGAGTATAAGATGCTATGGAAAACATTGCCAAAACAGTCAAAGAAAATTAATTCAAAAAGGTCCTAATCAAAAATATCCAGGAAATAAAGTACACAATAAGAAGATCAAATCAAAGGATGATAGGTGTAGAAGAGAGTAAAGATTCCAAAATTAAAGGGCAAGTAAATATCTTAAGCAAAATTATAGAAGAAAATTTCCCTAACCAGAAGAGATGCCCATAAGCATTCACGAAGCCTACAAATTCCAAATAGATTGAATAGAAAAGAAATTCCACTTGTCATATAATAGTCAAAGTAACAAGTTCAGTAAACAAGTGAAGAACATTAAAAACAGTAAGGGAAAAAGTCAAGTCACATATGAAGGCAGACCTATAAGAATTACACCAGACTTCATAAGAGAGAGTATGACAGCTGAAAGGTTCTGGACAGATGCCATACAGACATTAAGAGAACACAAATGCCATCACAGACTATTATATCCTTCAAAAATCTCATTTACCATGGATGCAGAAACAAAGATTTTCCATGATAAAACCGCATTAACACAATATCTTTCCACAAATCCAACACTACAAAGGGATAAAAGATGAAAAACTCCAAAAGGAGGAGGGAAACTGTACCATAGAAAAGGCAAGAAAGTAATCTCCTTGCCATGACACGAAAAGAAGAGAGATACACAAACATAAGTCCACCTCTAACAGCAAAAGTACTAGGAAACAACAATCTTTGGTCCCTACTACTTCTCAACATAAATGGACTCAATTCTCCAATAAAAAGACATAGACTAACAAACTGGATACGTAAACAGAACTCAGCATTTTGCTGCATACAGGAAATGCAACACACTGATAACGATAGATACTTCCTCAATGTGAAAGGCTGGAAAAATTTTTTCCAAGCAAATAGTTCAAAGAAACAAGTTGAATTAGCCATTCTAATATTGAGTAAAATTGAATTTCAACCAACAGTTATCAAAAAAAAAAAGACAGAAAAAAAAAAAAAGACAGAACAATTCATATGCAACTAAGAAAAAAATCCACCAAAATTAACTCTCAATTCAGAACAAATATGGGCCAAATTGAAGGGCACTTGCATTCATAAAAGAAACTTTACAAAAACTCAAAACACACATTGAACCTCACTCAATAATAGTGGGAGACTTTGATACCACACACTCATTAATGGACAGATTATGGAAACAGAAACTAAACAGAGACACAGTGGAAATAACAAAAGTTATAAACCAAATGGATTTAACAGATAACTACAGAACATTTCATCAAGAAACAAGAGAATATACCTTCTTCTCAGCACCTCATGGTACCTTCTCCAAAACTGTCCATATAATCAGTCATAAAACAAGATTTAATTGATACAAGAAGATAGAAATAATTCCATGCATCCTCTCAGAATACCATAGACTATAACTGTTCTTTAGTAACAACAACAAAAACAAAAAAAAAAAAGAAAAAACAGAAGACCCACATACACATGGAAGCTGCACAATGCTCTACTCAATGATAACTTGGTCAAGGAAGAAATAAAGAAAGAAATAAAAGACTTTTTTTATAATTTAATGAAAATGAATTATGTTATATACTTAAACTTATAGGACACAATGAAAGTTATAGCTCTGTGTGCCTCCTAAAAGAAACTAGAGAGAACATATACTAGCAGCTTGACACCATAACTGAAACAGCACTAAGAAGAAAAAGAATCAAATACAGGAAAGAGGAGTCAACAATAAAAGTATCCAAACTCTGGCCTGAAACCAATTAAGTAGAAACAAAAAGAACTATATAAAGAATCAACCAAATCAGCACCTGGTTCTTTGAGAATACCAACAAGATAGATAAACCCTTAGCCAGACTAACCAGAGGGAACAGAGACAGTATCCAATTAACAAAATAATAATGAAAAGAGAGAAATAACAACAGAAAATGAGAAACTTCAAAAATTATTAATACTACTAGAAAAGCCCATGTCAACAAAACTGGAAAATCTATGGGAAATGGACAACTTTATAGACTGGTATCCGGAACCAAACTTATTTCAGGATCAGATAAACAATCTATACAGTCCCATAACCCATAAAGTAATAGAAGCAGTCATTTAAAAGTCTCCCACCAAACAAACAAACAAACACACAAACAAAAAAGCTCATGACCAGATGAGTTTAGTGCTGAATTCTCTCAGACCTTCATACCAGACCTAATCCCAACACTCTCCAAACTATTCCCCAAAGTAGAAACAGAAAGAGCACTACCAAACTCACACTGTGAAGCCATAATTATACTTATCCCTAAACCACACAAAGACCCAGTGAAGAAAGAGTATTTCAGACAAATTTCCTTTATGAATATTGATGCAAAAATATACAAAAAAAAAAAAACACTAGCAAACGGAGTTCAAGATCAAAACAATATGATCATTCTTCATGATCAATTAGGTCTTGTACCAGGGATGTAGGGATAGATAAATATACAGAAATCCATAAAGATAATCCAATGTATAAACAAACTCAAAGAAGAATAAAAACACATCACATAATCATCTCATTAAATGCTGAGAAAGATTTTGAAAAAATTAATACCTCAGGTGGTTACCGGGAGTCCCAAACCTACGGATCCCTGCGTGCAGCAGCTCTCTGCTACCAAACCCCGTGGGAGAGAGACCTCACCGCCTGGTCAGGTGGGCGCTCCTGAGCCTGCAGAGCAGAAGAGACCACCAACACTGCCCACCCATGCTCACATCCCTGGCCCAAGGGAAAACTGTATACCGCCTCTGGGTTCCTGTAGAGGAGGGCCCAGGAGCAGCATATGAGACACCGCCAGAACCTGAAGGGACTGACAGGATAAACAGTTGTCTGCACCCAAATCCCGTGGGAGGAAGAGCTAAACCTTCAGAGAGGCAGACACGCCTGGGAAACGAGAAGAGACTGCACTCTGCACACATCTCTGACACCAGAGGAAAACACCAAACGCCATCAGGAACCCTGGTGCACAGAAACTCCCAGAAAGGGCGGCGCAGATCTTCCTGGTTGCTGACTCCATGGAGAGCTCATAAGCAACACCCCACAAGCAAACTTGAGCCTCAGAACCACAGGTGAGACCAACTTTTCTGCTGCAAGTGACCTGCCTGGTAAACACAAGACACAGGCACACAGGAACAGCTAAAGACCTGTAGATAGGAAAAACTACACGCCCGAAAGCAGAACACTCTGTCACCATAACTGGCTGAAAGAAAACAGGAAAACAGGTCTACAGCACTCCTGACACACAGACTTATAGGACAGTCTAGCCACTGTCAGAAATAGCAGAACAAAGTAACACTAGAGATAATCTGATGGTGAGAGGCAAGCACAGGAACCTAAGCAACAGAAACCAAGACTACATGGCATCATCGGAGCCCAATTCTTCCACCAAAGCAAACACGGAATATCCAAACACACAAGAAAAGCAAGATCTAGTTTCAAAATAATATCTGATCATGATGCTGGAGGATTTCAAGAAAGACGTGAAGAACTCCCTTAGAGAACAAGTAGAAGCCTACAGAGAGGAATCACAAAAATCCCTAAAAGAATTCCAGGAAAACATAAATAAACAAGTAGAAGCCCATAGAGAGGAGTCACAAAAATCCCTGAAAGAATTCCAGGAAAACACAATCAAACAGTTGAAGGAATTAAAAATGGAAATAGAAGCAATAAAGAAAGAACACATTGAAACAACCCTGGATATAGAAAACCAAAAGAAGAGACAAGGAGCTGTAGATACAAGCTTCACCAACAGAATACAAGAGATGGAAGACAGAATCTCAGGAGCAGAAGATTCCATAGAAATCATTGACTCAACTGTCAAAGATAATGTAAAGCAGAAAAAGCTACTGGTCCAAAACATACAGGAAATCCAGTACTCAATGAGAATGTCAAACCTAAGGATAATAGGTATAGAAGAGAGTGAAGACTCCCAGATCAAAGGACCAGTAAATATCTTCAAGAAAATCATAGAAGAAAACTTCCCTAACCTAAAAAAAGAGATACCCATAGGCATACAAGAAGCCTACAGAACTCCAAATAGATTGGACCAGAAAAGAAACACCTCCCGACACATAATAGTCAAAACACTAAATGCACAAAATAAAGAAAGAATATTAAAAGCAGTAAGGGAAAAAGGTCAAGTAACAAATAAAGTCAGACCTATTAGAATCACACAAGATTTTTCGCCAGAAACTATGAAAGCCAGAAGATCCTGGACAGATGTCATACAGACCCTAAGAGAACACAAATGCCAGCCCAGGTTACTGTATCCTGCAAAACTCTCAATTAACATAGATGGAGAAACCAAGATATTCCATGACAAAACCAAATTTACACAAAATCTTTCTACAAATCCAGCACTACAAAGGATAATAAATGGTAAAGCCCAACATAAGGAGGCAAGCTATACCCAAGAAGAGGCAAGAAACTAATCGTCTTGGCAACAAAACAAAGAGAAGAAAAGCACACAAACATAACCTTTTATCCAAATATGAATATAACAGGAAGCAATAATCACTATTCCTTAATATCTCTCAACATCAATGGCCTCAATTCCCCAATAAAGACATAGATTAACAAACTGGATACGCAACAAGGACCTTGCATTCTGCTGCCTACAGGAAACACACCTCAGAGACAAAGACAGACACTACCTCAGAGTGAAAGGCTGGGAAACAACTTTCCATGCAAATGGTCAGAAGAAGCAAGCTGGAGTAGCCATTCTAATATCAAATAAAATCAATTTTCAACTAAAATTCACCAAAAAAGGTAAGGAAGGCACTTCATATTCATCAAAGGGAAAATCCAGCAAGATGAACTCTCAATCCTAAATATCTATGCCCCAAATACAAGGGCACCTACATACGTAAAGGAAACCTTACTAAAGCTCAAAACACACATTGCACCTCACACAATAATAGTAGGAGACTTCAACACCCCACTCTCATCAATGGACAGATCATGGAAACAGAAATTAAACAGAAACGTAGACAGACTAAGAGAAGTCATGAGCCAAATGGACTTAACAGATATTTATAGAACATTCTATCCTAAAGCAAAATGATATACCTTCTTCTCAGCTCCTCCTGGTACTTTCTCCAAAATTGACCATATAATTGGTCAAAAAACAGGCCTCAACAGGTACACAAAAGTATAAATAATCCCATGCGTGCTTTTGAACCACCACGGCTTAAAACTGGTCTTCAATAACAATAAGGGAAGAAAGCCCACATATATGTGAAATTGAACAATGCTCTACTCAATAATAACCTGGTCAAGGAAGAAATAAAGAAAGAAATTAAACACTTTTTAGAATTTAATGAAAATGAAGGTACAACATACCCAACCTTGTGGAACACAATGAAAGCTGTGCTAAGAGGAAAACTCATAGCTGTGGGTGCTGCAGAAAGAAACAGGAAAGAGCATATGTCACCAGATTGACAACACACCTAAAAGCTCTAGAACAAAAAGAAGCAAATACACCCAGGAGGAGTAGATGGCCTGAAATAATCAAACTCAGAGCTGAAATCAACCAAGTAGAAACAAAGAGGACCATAGAAAGAATCAACACAACCAAAAGTTGGTTCTTTGAGAAAATAATTAAGATAGATAAACCCGTAGCCAGACTAATGAGAGGACACAGAGAGTGTGTCCAAATTAACAAAATCAGAAATGAAAAGGGAGACATAACTACAGATTCAGAGGAAATTCAAAAAATCATCAGATCTTACTATAAAAGCCTATATTCAACAAAACTTGAAAATCTGCAGGAAATGGACAATATCCTAGACAGATACCAGGTACCGAAGTTAAATCAGGAACAGATAAGCCAATTAAACAACCCCATAACTCCTAAGGAAATAGAAGCAGTCATTAAAGGTCTCCCAACCAAAAAGAGCCCAGGTCCAGACGGGTTTAGTGCAGAATTCTATCAGACCTTCATAGAAGACCTCATACCAATATTATCCAAACTATTCCACAAAATTGAAACAGATGGAGCACTACTGAATTCCTTCTATGAAGCCACAATTACTCTTATACCTAAACCACACAAAGACCCAACTACGAACGAGAGATTCAGACCAATTTCCCTTATGAATATCGACCCAAAAATACTCGATAAAATTCTGGCAAACCGAATCCAAGAGCACATCAAAACAATCATCTACCATGATCAAGTAGGCTTCATCCCAGGAATGCAGAGATGGTTTAATATACGGAAAACCATCAAGGTGATCCATTCTATAAACAAACTGAAAGAACAAAACCACATGATCATTTCATTAGATGCTGAGAAAGCATTTGACAAAATTCAACACCCCTTCATGGAGGTTCTTCAGAAAATTAGACATTGAACTACCTGAGGATCCAGCTGTATCTTTCTTGGGCATATACCCAAAAGATGCCCAACATATAAAAAAGACAGGTGCTCCACTATGTTCATCGCAGACTTATTTATAATAGCCAGAAGCTGGAAAGAACCCAGATGCCCTTCAACAGAGGAACGGATACAGAAAATGTGGTATATCTACACAATGGAATATTTCTTAGCTACCAAAAACAATGATTTAATGAAATTCATATGCAAATGGATGGAACTAGAAAATATCATCCTGAGTGTGGTAACCCAATCACAGAAAAAAAAAAAAAAACATGGTAAGCACTCATTGATAAGTGGCTATTAGCCCAAATGCTTGAATTACCCTAGATGCCTTGAACAAATGAAACTCAAGAAGGATGATCAAAATGTGAATGCTTCACTCCTTCTTTAAAAGGGGAACAAGAATACCCTTGGCAGGGAATAGAGAGGCAAAGATTAAAACAGACACAGAAGGAACACCCATTCAGAGCCTGCCCCACATGTGCCCCATACATACACAGCCACCCAATTAGACAAGATGGATGAAGCAAAGAAGTGCAGACTGACAGGAGCTGTATGTACATCGTTCCTGAGAGACACAGCCAGAATACAGCAAATACAGAGGCGAATGCCAGCAGTAAACCACTGAACTGAGAACGGGACCCCCATTGAAGGAATCAGAGAAAGAACTGGAAGAGCTTGAAGGGGCTCGAGTCCCCATAAGTACAACAATGCCAAGCAACCAGAGCTTCCAGGGACTGAGCCACTACCTAAAGACTATACATGGACTGACCCTGGACTCTGACCTCATAGGTAGCAATGAATATCCTAGTAAGAGCACCAGTGGAAGGGGTAGCCCTGGGTCCTGCTAAGACTGAACCCCCAGTGAACTAGATTGTTGGGGGGCGGACGGCAATGGGGGGAGGAAGGGGAGGGGAACTCCCATAAAGAATGGGAGGGGGGAGGGGGATGTTTGCCCGGAAACCGGGAAAGGGACTTACACTCGAAATGTATATAAGAAATACTCAAGTTAATAAAAATAATTAATACCTCTTAATGCTAATAGTCTTGGAATGATCAGGAATTCAATGCCCATACCTAAGCATAGTAAAAGCAATATACAGCTAACCAGTAGCCAACATCATGTTAAATGGAAAGAAACTTGAAGCAATCCCACTAAAATCAGGGACTAGACAAGGCTTCTCACTCTTTCCCTACTTATTCAAAATAGTACTTAAAGTCCTAGTCAGAGTAATTAGACAATAAAAGAGGTCAACGTGATACAAATTGGGAAGAAGTCAAATATCACAACTTGCAGATGATATGATAGTATACTTAAGTGACCTAAAAAATTCTACAAGAGAACTAATACAGCTGATGAACAACTTCAACTAAGTGGCTGGATATAAAATTAACTCAAACAAATCAGTATCCTACATCGACTTAAGGGATAAACAGGCTAGGAAGGGAATTAGAAAAAAAAACACCCTTGACAATAGTCACAAATAATGTAAAATACCTTGGTGTGACTCTAACCAAGCAGTTGAAAGATCTGAATGACAAGAACTTTAATTCTCTGAAGAAAGAAATTGAAGAACTGATAAGATGGAAAGATCTCTCCTGCTCATGGATTGGCAGAATTAATATAGTAAAAATGGCCATCTTGCCAAAATACAATCTACACATTTAATTTGATCCACATCAACATCCCAAGTCAATTTTTCACAGATTTAAAAAAAAATTTGTAAATTCATTTGTAATAACAACAACAAGAACAACAACAACAAAACAGGAAATCTTTTCTCAACAGTATAAGATCTTCAGGGGGAAATCACCAGCCCTAACATCTATCTGTATTACAGAGCAATATTGATAAAAAGGGCATGGTATTGATTCAGATACAAGCAAGTAGATCAATAGAATAAAATTGAAGATCCAGAAATGAACACATACACAATGGTCACATGATCTTTGACAAAGGAGCTAAAACCAACCCTTGGGAAAGAAACCAGCATTTTCAAAAAATGGTGCTGGTTCATCTGGAGGGCAGAGTGTAGAATAATGCAAATTTACCTATTCTTATTTCCTTGTACAAAACTCAAGTCCAAGAGGCTTAAAGACCTCCACATAAAACCAGATACACTGAAACTAATAAAAGAGAAAGTGGGGAAGAGCCTATAATATGTGGAAACGGGAAATTTTCTGAACAGTACATCAATGGCTTATGTACTAAGATCTGGAATGGACAAAAGGCACCTCATAAAATTGCCAAGCTCCTGAAAGGCACTGGACAGTGTCATTAGAACAGAAGGGGAACCAACAGATTGGGAAAAGATCTTTACCTATCCTACATCTGATAGATGGCTAGTACCCAATGTATACAAGGAACTCAAGAAGTTTGACTCCAGAGAATCAAATAATCCTATTAAAAATGGGGTGCAGGACTAAACAAATAATTCACACCTTATGAATATTGAATGTCTGAGAAGCACCTAAAGAAAATTTCAACACCCTTAGTCATCAGTGAAATGCAAATCAAAACAACTATTAGATCCTACCTCATACAAGTCATAAAGACTAAGATGCTGGCGAGGATGTTGAGAATGATGAACACTCCCCCATTGTTGGCAGTAATGCCCAATGGTACAACCACTTTGGAAATTAGTCTGCAGTTTCCTCAGAAAATTGCACATAATACTACCTGAGGACCCAGCTCTCCCACTGCTTGGCATATACCCGAAAGATGCTCCAACATATAACAAGAACACATTGTCTTCTATGTTCATAGCAGCCTTACTCATAATAGGCAAAAGCTGTAAATAACTCTTCAAAAGAGGAATGGATACAGAGAATATGGTGCGTTTACATAATGGTATACTACTCAGCTATTAAAAACAATGATGTCACGAAATTCTTAAGCAAATGAATGGAACTAGAAAATATTATCCTGAGTGAGGTAATCCAATCACAGAAAAACACACAGATATGTACTCACCGAAAAGTGAATATTAGTCCAAAAGCTCAGAATACCCAAGATATAATCCACAGTCATATGTAGCTCAAGAAGAAGGACGACCAATGGACAGATGCTTTGGTGCCTCTTAGAAGGGTAAGAAAAATAGTCATAGGATGAAATATGAAGACAAGTTTGGAGCATAGTCTGAAAGAAAGGTCGTCCAGAGACTGCCTCATTTAGGGGATCCATCCCATATACAGACACCAAAACCAGATATTATTGCAAATGTCAAGAATTTCATGGTGAAAGGAGTCTGAGATAGATGGCTGCTGAATTGCTCTGCATGATCTTGACAAATACAGAGGTGGGTCGCCACAGACAACAAGTGAACTGAGAATGGGGTCCCCAAAGGAGGAGTTAAAGAAAGTACTGAAAGAGCTGAAGGGCTTGCAACCCCATGAAAACAACAATAATATCAATCAACCAGACCCCCATAACTCTCAGGGACGAAACTACCATCAAGATTGTACACAGGAATGGACCTATAACTCCAGCCACATATGTAGCAGTAGATGGCCTTGCCATGCATCAATGAGAGGCCTTTGGTCCAATCTAGGCTATATGTCCCAATTTAGGAAAATATCAGGGAGGAGAGGTAGCAGTGTGTGAGTGAGCAAGCACCCTATTAGAAGCAGGGGTAGTGGCAATGGGATAGTGTGTCTCCGGGTGGGAATCTGGAAAAGAGGAAAGCATTTAAAATGCAAATTTAAAAAATACAATAAAAAATAAATATAATGTTGGAAAAAAGAAGAGCATTCTAGAATAAAACAGAAAAAGGAAAAGAAAAATGTCATAGCTGTTTTCACATCTCTGTAACCAGTGCTGTGATGAATTACTGAGAAGGCACAGAAAGCATCTTATTCTTGGTCGTCCTTGTAAGTCCTGTGCTGATATGAACACTCCTTCCTCTTTCTCTAAGAATTTCTTTCTAATAATTAATACTAAATGTCATCTAGAATCACCTTGGAGACACACCTCTAGGTGGACCTGTGAGAAATAATCTACTCTGTTAATAGATTGGGAATATCCACTTTACTGTGAACAGCACCATCCACTTGTAACTAGTCTGGGATAAGTGAAAATATTTGAATGAGACACTTTAATTATAGAACTATATAATTAGTGAATATCAAGAAATTAGAATATGAACATTTCCCTGAAATCTAATGCTGGGAGAAGGTCTGGACCAGAGAGCATAGGAACTCTTAGGGCCTTAAAGAGACACCAGGGCACCAATTATGAGTAGGACAGCACCTGCACTGGGATTGCTTAGATGTGCATATTTCTGACTGTAATGTAAACTCTATTTATCCTTCAGATTCCTGAATATTGACTAGCAAAAGCCACATTGAATAAATCTTTATCCTTTTTTCCTACTTTTTCTATTAACTTTGCTGTTCTGTTTGGCTTGAAATGGATGGGTAGATAAACAACCTTGTTTCATAAGGCTCAAACAATGATTCAATGTTTGGTAATACGTTCAACATTGGTACCTGGAATGAACTTAATGGAGAAGATAAATCACATATAGACAGGCTGTCATCACTCTCTACTTTCTAACTAAATACAATGTGACTGCCACAATGCCTCTCTACCATGACAGACAGTAACCTGAAGCATGCACTCTTTCCTTAAACTGTTTCATATCAGGAAGTTTGTCTCAGCAACAAGAAGGTAACTAAGATAAAAGGTACATATCATGTCTACTTATTTCTATACATGAACTGTCTTGTATTTAGTTTTGTTTGAATAGCAGTAAGGGGGACAATGTCACTAAAAATGATTTGCTTTTGTTAGTAAGAAATGTAAACAGTGTTAATTATATCTTTAGAATATTTTGGTGCCTATGCTTGATTTCTAGATTTCTTCTGGGTTTACATGTGATTATTTGTCTTAAAGGTCCTGGGAAGTTTTCTAGTAGAAACTAGAAAGAATTTTTTCCAAAATTATGCTGGTAATTTTACTCTGCTTCAAGTCCCCACCTCTTCTTAACATTTTAAGATTTTTTGCACATGTGAAATGAATATGAAAAGTGTCAGAGTGTTCCTGTCAGGTTCTTTTTAAAGTCTTTGACCTTGATAGTCAACTCTATGTTATTAAATATCTGCTCTGAACAATGAGCCTTCCAAGAAGCCTTCAAAAAGGTGGGATGCTAACCACACAGAACTTTAAACTTTTCTTGCAGCACATTCTAAATATCAAGGTGCAACCTTCAGAGTTGCACAAGTAATTGTTATAAAATAGATATTAGAATCCTATGGCTGCAAGTCTGTCAACTGTTTAGAGAACTGTGCTAGAACCAAACTTCCACTCTTTCTCCCTCACATCCCTTGTAATATTGAAGGCAATAGCTTTAAAGCACTGTAATTTTCACTGTCAACAATCAAGTTCCCTGAGAACTTGTCATTATTAGCAGAGTTATTAGGAACAAGGCCCTGGCATCCTTAAGAAGCTCTACATATTCAAGTAGTGAATTAAACAAGTAATTGGAAAAACCAGAGATAGTAGATTTATTCATTGTGAGGAGTCTGTAAAGAAACAAACGCTATATCATTTTTCTTTCCTTTCCACAGTCACCTTCTCAGTCTTAGTATAACATTTGGGTTTAATTAGAGAGCCTAGAAGTGTGAATAGCTAAGCAGTCATTGTCAACATGTGTTCCCACCAATCAGCCTTGCCCTAGCACCAGTTGCTCTCTAACTGAAAAGCTATTCCTGAACTAAAACAAGCTCTCAAACTTTTCCTTCTTCTAGTACCAGATTGCTGGGGAAATTTAAGTTTTTTGGAGCCCACTGTTTCTATTGTCTGATTAATCATAGGGAGAGCACTGGTGTCTCTTCAGGGATACTTTCACTCCAGTCAAAATGCTCCCATCTTGTAGCTTTGTAGTATTTACTAGGCATGTTTTGTAGGCTTTAGGCATTGTTTTGCTTAGTATTTGTTGTTTATTTGTTTGTTTGTTTTCTGCCTTGAATATGAGTATCATCCTCCAGCATTTTCTAAAATGTATGTAGCATTTTATCTCCTCAGTAAATAGTTTGCAATTTAAGCTGTTTCTTTAATTGTTTCATATTTCTGTTATTTCTTGCTTTTAAGCAACATGTTTAATGGAAACATTCTTTCATATGTACCCACATAAATATATCCATCACTGCACCCTGTAACCAAGTTTCTTTGAAATACATGTATCTTCTCCCACTGAGGCCAGACAAGGCAGCCCAGCTAGAACATACCTCACAGACAGGCAACAGCTTTTAGGACAGCCCTTGTTCAAGTTATTCAGAACCCTCATGAAGATCAAGCTGTACATATGCAACATCATGCAGTGGGCAGTGGAGGAGGTATGTTCAGGCCATGTATTCTCTTTGGTGGGTGGTTCAGTCTCTAAAAATCCAAAGGGTCTATCAGTTGTCTCTGTTGATCTTCTTGTGTAGTTCCTATTTCTTTTCTGAGCCCACAATCCTTACTCCTTTGGCCGTGGGCTCCTGTATCACTGAGTCAGCTTCTGTGTGGAGCATCTCAAAAGTCCTCCATGCTAGACTCTTTTATGCAAGCATATCAGAGTATCATTAACTGTGTAACCGATTTGTTGTCTACTCAATAAAATATTTGCAACCAAATTCAAGAACACATCAAAAACATCATTCACCATGATCAAGTAGGCTTCATCTCAGGCACACAGGGGTGGTTCGATATATAAAAATCCTATAGCTTTGAAAGCAGGTGGTTCCCATGCCATGAAATCAACATTATGTAAAAATTGACCTCCAGGATAGATTTTTGCGTCCTGTATCCACACTGAATAGTATATTGTAATGCATTTTATATTCACCTTCTTATGTCCACCAGTTACTTTTCTTGTTATTATGATATATACTTACTATTAAGAAACTTAAGGAGTGAAAATTTATTTGGGTTCATGGTTTAGGGTCCATTATGAAAGGGAAGGTGTGGAAGCAGGCGGGTAAGGTAGCTGCTCACAGTGAATCAAACATCAGGAAGCAATGAATAATTGTCCCTGCCTTCAAATGCCTAAAAATTTACAATGCATATTTATGTGAAAAGAAATCATTTTAGCAACATGAGAAACATTTGAACATTGAACCTACCAGCACTGCAGAGCCTCTGCATGGTATTGATCTCAATGTGGCTGGAAGTTCAAAAGGCTTTATTCATCGAATAGACAACATATTTCCAGAAATATGTATAGAATACATATGAATATGTATAGAATACATAGAATACATAGAATAAATATGAATAGACTTCCATATTTCATGGAATTGAAGTGAGAGCAAACAGATTTCAGAGTAGCAAGGAAACTAAATGCAAAAGCAATCTGACAGTATAAATAAGAATTATTCTATCAAGAGTAACTGCAAACTACATGACTCATGGCATTCAAGAGTTCTGGTTATTGTTTGAGGGTTCTTTTTGTTGAGCTCAACAGAGGACCTGACTGTATGGAACACAAAATTTGAAGTTCTTCCTTTTTGATTGACAGGCTTGTATTATTTAGAACTTTATTTCATCTGAATTTAATTATATGCATCAAGGGCATAAGATAGGAAAAAATTTATTTATCAAATATACTAACTTCAAATCAATGATGAAGACATAGGTTAACTGCGTGAATCATCCAGTTATATTCCAGGATGTGTACATCAGTCTTGGAGTATATTTAGCACAATACCTTGACTGCCATATAAAAAACCATTTTTTACACTTGTGTTAAAGGAAAAGTTAGGCATATATATATATATATATATATATATATATATATATATATATATATATATATATATTCATGTGTGTATGTATGTATTCTGTGCTGACACCCAGAACTCACTGAAACCCTTATTATTTTATGGAATATTTATTTTTTCTGAAGATTTATTTTTAATTCTTCATCTTTGTCTTCTATTTCTTTTCTCCTCTTCTCTGTCTCTCTGTCTTTCCTTCTCTCTTTGTGTGAGTTTGTGTATTTGTGTGTGTTTATATATGTATGTTGTCTGTGAAGTGCTAGCAGAGGCAAGAAGTGGGTGTGAGACTCCCTATAGCTATAGTTACAGGCTGTGGTGAGCTGCCAAATGTGGGTACTAGAAACAAAATTTCAGTTCCCTACAACAAGAGTGGGTGCTCTTAAGCACTAAGCCATCTTTCTTACCCAAAGTGGTTTTCCAGTAACATTGTGCGCTTCTTGTTACCACATGAGTGTGGCTTTAATACCTACCATAAATCTATACCTGTAAGAATTCCCTGTGCTGGAGTTTGATAGGCTGGGAAGGCCTAGAAAAGAAACAGTTCTGGGGAGCAAACTGGAATAAATCAAGACAAAGACAGGAAATGGAGAAGGACAGTTTCAAAGCAGCTCCTATTCTAGTTTCTTCAGTATCTCTGAAGTAATCTCTATCTTCAGCTTTGTCTTTTCTCTGTAACATTTATCCTCACAGCTTGACTATGATCAGTTCCATCAAACCCATAATCACTTTCTAAATGTAGGATCCTGGGGTCTTTTCAATAAGCTCCATACTGTGCACTCCAATGCACACTCCTGAGACCACAATCAATAGCTTCAAATTGTATTCTTCTGCCTACCATATGTGCAGAAGTCAGTTTTCTCTGCAAATGTCTCCTAAGATCACAAGTCTCTTAACTGAAGACTGCAAAGATCCCATAAGATATTTAAAGAAGAACAATAGATCACTAAGATGGTAAATGCTGATAATTTATGCAGCTACAATATTCCAGGAGCCAAAACTCTGGGCCAGTCCATTATAGAATATCTAAATTTATATTAAGCTGTAGTAGGGGCAAAATTGTGAGGGATTATGAGGATTAGGATGAATTGGGGAAGGGACAGATCAACAGTCTTCTGCACCCAGATCCCGTGGGAGGGAGAACTAAACCTTCAGAGAGAAAGATACCCCTGGGAAGCCAGAAGAGACTACACTTTGCCCACATTTCTCACTCCAGAGGAAAACACCAAACCCCATCTGGGACACTGGTGCACGAGGGCTCCCAGAAAAGGCAGCACAGGTCCTCCTGGATGCTGCCCTCACAGAGAGCTCATAAGCAACACCCCTTGAGCAAACTTGAGCCTCGGCACCACAGGTAAGACCAACTTTTCTGCTCCAAGTGTCCTGCCTGGTGAACTCAGGACACAGGTCCACAGGAAAAGCTGAATACCTATAGACAGGAAAACCTACACGCCCGAAAGCAGAACACTCTGTTCCCATAGCTGGATGAAACAAAAGAGGAAAACAGGTCTACAGCACTCCTGACACAGAGGCCTATAGGACATTCTAGTCACTGTCAGAAAGAGCAGAACAAAGTAACACCAGAGATAATCTGATGGCGAGAGGCAAGCACAGGAACCCAAAAAACAGAAACCAAGACTACATGGCATCATCAGACCCACTTCACTGACCAAAGCAAACACTGAATATCCAAACACACCAGAAAATCAAGATCTAGATTTAAAATCATATTTGATCATGATGCTGGAGGACTTCAAAAAGACATGAAAGCTCCCTTCGAGAAATGCAGCAAAACATAAATAAACAAGTAGAAGGCTATAGTGAGGATAACAAAAATCCATAAAAGAATTCCAGGAAAATGCAAAAAATCAGTTGAAGGAATTGAAAATGGAAATAGAAGCAATGAAGAAAGAACACAGGGAAACAACCCTGGATATAGAAAACTAAAGGAAGAGACAAGGAGCCGTAGATACAAGCATCACCAACCGAATACAAGAGATAGAAGAGAGAATCTCAGGAGCAGAAGATTCCATAGAAATCTTTGACACAATTGTCAAAGATAATGTAAAACAGAAAAAGCTACTAGTCCAAAACATACAGGAAATCCAGTACTCAATGAGAAGATCAAACCTAAGGATAATAGGTATAGAAGAGAGTGAAGACCCCCAGCTCAAAGGAACAGTAAATATCTTCTACAAAATCATAGAAGAAAACTTCCCTAACCTAAAGAAAGGGATGCCCATAAGCATACAAGAAGCCTACAGAACTCCAAATAGATTGGACCAGAAAAGAAACTCCTCCTGTCACATAATAGTCAAAACACCAAATGCACAAAATTAAGAACGAATATTAAAAGCAGTAAGGGAAAAAGGTCAAGTAACATACAAAGGAAGACCTATTACAATCACACAGGACTTCCCGCCATAGACTATGAAGCCAGAAGATCATGGATAGATGTCATATAGACCCTAAGAGAACACAACTGCCAGCCCAGGTTACTGTATCCTGCAAAACTCTCAATTGACATAGATGGAGAAACCAAGATATTCCATGACAAAACCAAATTTACACAATGTCTTTCTACAAATCCAGCGCTACAAAGGATAATAAATGGTAAATCCCTACATAAGGAGGTAAGCTACACCAAAGAAAAAGCATGAAACTAATTGTATTGGCAACAAAACAAAGATAAGAAAAGCACCCAAACATAACCTCACATCCAAATATGAATACAACAGTAAGCCATAATCACTATTCTTTAATATCTATCAACATCAATGGTCTCAACTCCCCAATAAAAAGACATAGATTAACAAACTGGTTACACAATGAGTACCGTGCATTCTGCTGCTTACAGTAAACACACCTCAGAGACAAAGACAGACATTAACTCAGAGTGAAAGGCTGGAAAACAATTTCCAAGCAAATGGTCTGAAGAAGCATGATGGAGTAGCCATTCTAATATCGAATAAAATCAATTTTCAACTAAAAGTCATCAAAAAAGATAAGGAAGGACACTACATATTCATCAAAGAAAAATCCACCAAGATGAAATCTAAAGCCTAAATATCTATGCTCAAAATACAAGGGCACCTACATACATAAAAGAAACCTTACTTAAGTTCAAAACGCACATTGCACTTCACACAATAATAGTAGGAGATTTCAACACCCAACTCTCATCAATGGACAGGTCGTGGAAACAGAAATTAAACAGACATGTAGACAGACTAAGAGAAGTCATGAACCAAATGGACTTAAAAGACATTTATAGAACATTCTATCCTAAAGCAAAAGGATACACATACTTCTCAGCACCTCATGGTACTTTCTCCAAAATTGATCATATAATTGGTCAAAAATCAGGCCTCAACAGATTCAGAAAGATCGAAATAATCCCATTAATCCTATCAGACCACCACGGGCTAAAGCTGGTCTTCAATAACAATAAGGGAAGAACGCCCACATATACATGGAAGTTGAACAATATTCTACTCAATGATAACCTGGTCAAAGAAGAAATAATGAAAGAAATTAAAGACTTCTTAGAATTTAATGAAAATGAAGGTACAACATACCCAAACTTATGGGACACAATGAAAGCTATGCTAAGAGGAAAACTCATAGCTCTGAGTGCCTGCAGAAGAAACAGGAGAAATCATATGTCACCAGATTGACAGCACATTTATAAACTCTAGAACAAAAATAAGCAAACACACCTAGGAGGAGTAGAAGGCAAGAAATAATCAAACTGACAGCAGAAAACAACCAAGTCGTAACGAAAAGGACCATAGAAAGAATCAGCAGAACCAACAGTTGGTTTTTTGAGAAAATCAAGAAGATAGCTAAACCTGTAGCCAGACTAAAGAGGGGACACAGAGAGAATGTAAAAATTAACAAAATCAGAAATGAAAAGGGAGACATAAACTACAGAATCAGAGGAAATTCAAAAAATCATCAGATCCTATTACAAAAGCCCATATTCACAAACCTTGAAAATCTGCAGGAAATGGACAATTTCCTAGACAGATACCAGGTAATGAAGCTGAATCAGGAACAGATAAACCTTTAAAAAAAAACAAAAAACCCATAACTCCTAACAAAAGAGAATCAGTTATTAACGGTCTCCCAAGCAAAAAGAGCCCAGGTCCACACAGGTTTAGAGCAGAATTCTATCAGACCTTCAAAGAAGACCTCATACCAATACTTTCCAAACTATTCCACAAAATTGAAACAGATGAAGCACTACCGAATTCGTTCTATGAAGCCACAATTACTCTTATACTAAACCAACCAAAGACCCAACTAAAGAGAACTTCATTCCCTTATGAATATCGACGCAAAAACTCAATAAAATTCTGGCAAACTGAATCCATGACCATATCAAAACAATCATTCACCATGATCAAGTAGGCTTCATCCCAGGCATGCTGGGATGGTTTAATATACGGAAAACATCAACGTGATCCAATATATAAACAAACTGAATGAAAAAAACACATGATCATTTCATTAGATGCTGGGAAAGCATTTGACAAAATTCAACACCCCTTCATGATAAAAGTCCTGGAAATATCAGGAACTCAAGGCACATACCTAAACATAGTAAAAGCCATATACAGCAAACCAGTCGCTAACATTATACTAAATGGAGAGAAACTTGAAGCAATCCCACTTAAATCAGGGACTAGACAATGCTGCCCACTCTCTCCCTAGTTATTCAATAAGTTCTTGAAGTTCTAGCCAGAGCAATCAGACAACAAAAGGAGATCAAGGGGATACAGATTGGAAATGAAGAAGTCAAAACATCACTATTTGCAGATGATGTGATAGTATATTTAAGTGATCCCAAAAGTTCCACCAGAGAACTACTAAAGCTTATAAACAACTTCAGCAAAGTGGCTGGGTATAAGATTAACTCAAATAAATCAGTAGCCTTCCTCTACACAAAGGAGAAAAAAGCTGAAAAAGAAATTAGGGAAATGACACCTTTAATAATAGTCCCAAATAATATAAAGTACCTCGGTGTGACTTTAACCAAGCAAGTAAAAGATTTGTACAATAAGAATTTCAAGCCTCTGAAGAAAGAAATTGAAGAAGACCTCAGAAGATGGAAAGATCTCCCATGCTCATGGATTGGCAGGATTTATATAGTAAAAATGGCCATTTTACCAAAAGTGATTGACAGATTCAATGCAATCCCCATCAAAATACCAATCCAATTCTTCAGAGATTTAAACAGAACAATTTGCAATTTCATCTGGCATAACAAAAAACCCAGGATAGGTAAAGCTATCCTCAACAATAAAGGGACTTCTGGGGGAATCACTACCCCTGAACGCAAGCAGTATTACAGAGCAGTAGTGATAAAAACTACATAGTATTGGTACAGAGACAGACAGATAGAACAATGGAATAGAATTGAAGACCCAGAAATGAACCCACACACTTATGATCACGTGATTTCTGACAAAGGAGTCAGAACCATCCAATAGAAAAAAGATACCATGTTCAGTAAATGGTGCTGGTTCAGCTGGAGGTCAACATGGGAGAAGAATGCATATCGATCCATGCTTATCACCCTGTACAAAGCTTAAGTCCAAGTGGATCAAGGACCTTCACATCAAACCAGATACACTCAAACTAATAGAAGAAAAAGTGGGGAAGCATCTCGAACATATGGGCACTGGAGAAAATTTCCAGAACAAAACACCAATGCTTATGTTCTAAGATCGAGAATCAATTATGGGATCTAATAAAACTGCAACACTTCTGAAAGCAAAAGAGACTGTGGTTAGGATAAAACAGCAACCAACAGATTGGAAAAAGTTCTTTACCAATCCTACAACAGATATAGGGCTTATATCCAAAATATACAAAGAACTCAAGAAGTTAGACCGCAGGGAGACAAATTACCCTATTAAAATATGGGTTTCGAAACTAAACCAAGAATGCACAGCTGAGGAATGCCGAATGGCTGATAAACAGCTAAAGAAATGTTTAGTCATAAGGGAAATGCAAATCAAAACAACCCTGAGATTTCTCCTCACACCAGTGAGAATGGCTAAGATCAAAAACTCAGGAGACAAAGTGATAGCAAATGCTGGCGAGGATGTGGAGAAAGAGGAACACTCCTATATTGTTGGTGGGATTGCAGACAGGTACAACCAGTCTGGAAATCAGTCTGGGGGTTCCTCAGAAAATTGGATATTGAACTATCTGAGGACCCAACTATAACTCTCCTGGGCATATACCCAAAAGATGCCCCATCATTTAACAAAGATACGTGCTCCACTATGTTCATATCAGGCTTATTTATAATTGCCAGAATCTGGAAAGAACCCAGATGCCCTTCAACAGAGTAGTGGATACATGAAATGTGGTTCATCTAAACAATGGAATATTACTCAGCTATCAAAAACAATGACTTTATGAAATTCATAGGCAAATTGAGGGAACTGGAAAATATCATCTTGTGTGAGGTAACCCAATCATAGAAAAACACACATGGTATGAATGCATTCAAAAGTGGCTATTAGCCCAAATGCTTGAATTATCCTAGATGCACAGAACACATGAAACTCAAGACAGATGATCAAACTGCAAATGCTTCACTCCTCCTTCAAAAGGGGAACTAGAATACCCTTGGCAGGGAATAGGGAGGCAAAGATTAAAACAGAGGCAGAAGGAACACCCATTCAGAGCCTGCCCCACATGTGGCCCATACATATACAGCCATCCAATTAGACAAGATGGATGAATCAAAGAAGTGAAGGCTGACAGGAGCCGGATGTAGATCTCTCCTGAGAGACACAGCCAGAATACAGCAAATACATGAGTGAATGCCAGCAGCAAACTACTGAACTGAGAATCAGACCCCCGTTGAAGGAATCAGAGAAAGGACTGAAAGAGCTTGAAGTGGCTCGAGACCCCATATGAACAACAATGCCGAGCAACTAGTGCTTCCAGTGACTAAGTCACCACCTGAATTTTATACATTTACTGACCCTGGGCTCCAACCTCATAGGTAGCAATGAATAGCCTAGTAAAAGCACCAGTGGAAGGGGAAGCCCTTGGTCCTGCTAAGACTGAACCCCCAGTGAATGTGATTCTTGCGGGGAGGGCGGTAATGTGGGGAGGATGGGGAGGGGAACACCCATATAGAACAGGAGAGGTTAGTGTTATATTGGCCTGGAAACTGGGAAAGGGAATAACAATCGAAATGGAAATAAGAAATACTCAAGTTTATAAAGAAAAAAAAGACAAAAACAAAAAAAGATGAATTGGGAAGATTTACTATAACTCTGGGCAGCACCTTTCTATATGATATGCTCCCAGACTAAATAAAAAAGACAATGGACAAGGCATTCACCTTTCTGCATCCAAATTGTAGATGCAATGCAACTAACATCCTCAAGACCTTGCCACCCTGTCTCCTCCAATATGATGAAGTACCTTTGGACTGTGATTAAGATGGTCCTTTCCTCCATACATTACATTTTCTGGTATTTCATCAGAGCAACAAGACACAGAAACACTGTAACCTTATTATGAAGGAGCAGTGTATTGGGTGATATAGTTCCAAAATCCAAGGAAATGTATCCTTAAACTGGAAGAAACAGTTAGTGAAACAAAATCACAAAATGTGAGCAAAACACATTCTTTTTTGCCTAAATTATGAGAAAGAGTCTCTTCTTTTTTTTTCACTTTTTTTTAAATTTTTTTTATTAATTTGAGTATTTCTTATTTACATTTCGAGTGTTATTCCCTTTCCCAGTTTCCGGGCAAACATCACCCTAATTCCTCCCCCTCCCCTTCTTTATGGGTGTTCCCCTCCCCATCCTCCCCCCCTTGCCGCCCTCCCCCCAACAATCTAGTTCACTGGGGATTCAGTCTTAGCAGGACCCAGAGCTTCCCCTTCCACTGGTGCCCTTACTAGGATATTCACTGCTTCCTATGAGGTCAGAGTCCAGGGTCAGTCCATGTATAGTCTTTAGGTAGTGGCTTAGTCCCTGGAAGCTCTGGTTGCTTGGCATTGTTGTTCATAAGGGGACTTGAGCCCCTTTGAGCTCTTCCAGTTCTTTCTCTGATTCCTTCAACGGGGGTTCCGTTCTCAGTTCAGTGGTTTGCTGCTGGCATTCGCCTCTGTATTTGCTGTATTCTGGCTGTGTCTCTCAGGAGCGATCTACATCCGGCTCCTGTCAGCCTTCACTTCTTTGCTTCATCCATCTTGTCTAATTGGATGGCTGTATATTTATGGGCCACATGTGGGGCAGGCTCTGAATGGGTGTTCCTTCCCTGTCTGTTTTAATCTTTGCCTCTCTATTCCCTGCCAAGGGTATTCTTGTTCCCCTTTTAAAGAAGGAGTGAAGCATTCACATTTTGATCATCCGTATTGAGATTCATGTGTTCTAAGCATCTAGGGTAATTCAAGCATTTGGGCTAATAGCCACTTATCATTGAGTGCATACCATGTGTGTTTTTCTGTGATTGGGTTACCTCACACAGGATGATATTTTCAAGTTCTAACCATTTGCCTATGAATTTCATAAAGTAATTGTTTTTGATAGCTGAGTAATATCCATTGTATAGATGTACAACATTTTCTGTATCCATTCTTCTGTTGAGAGGCTTCTGGGTTCTTTCCATCTTCTGGCCATTTTAAATAAGGCTGCTAGGAACATAGTTGAACATGTGTCTTTGTTGGGGCACCTTTGGATATATACCCAAGAGAGGTAAAGCTGGATCCTCAGGTAGTTCAATTTCCAATTTTCTAAGGAACTTCAAGACTGATTTCCAGAATGGTTGTACCAGTCTGTAATCCCACCAACAATGGAGGAGTGTTCCTCTTTCTCCACATCTTCGCCAGCATTTGCTGTCACCTGAGTTTTTGATCTTATCCATTGTCACTGGTGTGAGGTGAAATCTCAAGGTTGTTTTGATTTGCATTTCCCTTATGACTAAAGATGTTGAACATTTCTTTAGGTGTTTCTCAGCCATTTGACTCCTAGATTTCCTGTATGTTTTGGACCAGTAGCTTTTTCCATTTTACATTATCTTTGACAGTTGTGTTGATGATTTCTATGGAATCTTCTGCTCCTGAGATTCTCTCTTCTATCTCTTGTATTCTGTTGGTGATTCTTGTATCTACGGCTTCTTGTCTCCTCCTTTGGTTTTCTATATCCAGGATTGTTTCCCTGTGTTCTTTTTTGATTGCTTCTATTTCCATTTTTAATTCCTTCAATTGTTTGATTATGTTTTCCTGGAATTCTTTAAGGGATTTTTGTGATTCATCTCTATAGGCTTCTACTTGTTTATTTATGTTTTCCTGGAATTCTTTCAGGGATTTTTGTGATTCCTCTCTATAGGCTTCTACTTTTTTATTTATGTTTTCCTGCGTTTCTCTAAGGGAGTTCTTCATGTCTTTGTTGAAGTCCTCCAGAATCTTGATAAAATATGATTTTGAATTGAGCTCTTGCTTTTCTGTTGTGTTTGGATATTCTGTGTTTGCTTTGGTGGGAGAATTGGGCTCCAATGGTGCCATGTAGTTTTGGTTTCTGTTACTTGGGTTCCTGTGCTTGCCCCTCACCATCAGATTATCCCTGGTGTTACTTTGTTCTGCTATTTCTGATAGTGGCTAGACTGTCTCATAAGCCTGTGTGACAGGAGTGTTGTAGACCTTTTTTCCTGTTTTCTTTCAGCCAGTTTTGGGAACAGAGTGTTCTGATTTCGGGCGTGTAGTTTTTCCAGTCTACAGGTCTTCAGCTGTTCCTTTGGGCCTGAAGAGTTCCTGTGTGTTCCTGTGAGTCAGAAATGTGGGCCGAATGTAGTCTCTTCTGCCTTCCCAGGCTTGTCTGCCTCTCTGAAGGTTTAGCTCTCCCTCCCACGGTATTTGGGTGCAGAGACTTGTTAATCCAGTCCCTTTAGGTTCCGGAGGTGTCTCGGGCGCAGGGGGTCTGCAGCTCCAGTGCACCTGTCTACCATTTCCCAGAGGCCATATACAGTTTCCTCTTGGGTCAGGCATATGGGCAGTGGTGGGCAGTATTGGTGGTCTCTCCCGCGCTGCAGTCTCAGGAGTGCCCACCTGTCCAGGCAGTGAGCTCTCTCTCCCATGGGGTTCGGTAGCAGTGAGCTGCGGGCAGGGCTCCGAAGTTTGGAATCAACTAGAAACCCCAAATAATTTTTTTTTTATTCTTTTTTCAGAGCTGGGGACCGAACCCAGGGCCTTGCGCTTGCTAGGCAAGTGCTCTACCACTGAAATAAATCCCCAACCCCAAATAATTTTTTAATAAGAGCTGCCTTAGTCACTGTATCTCTTCACAACAATAGAACACTGATTAAGACACTGAACAGTCCAGATGATTATGATGAAGAAGAAGAAGAAGGAGGAGGAGGTGGAGGAGGAGGAGGAGGGAGGAGGAAACCATGAAGAAGAAATATTTGTTATTTTAGAGCTCAGGAAATGCTTTTTCAAAGTGTGGTGCTTTAACATGCTGAAAATTTTGAAATAAATAAAATAGTTCTGTAAGCAAGATATCTAACTTCTACATATCTCATCCCATCTCTACTCTTTCTCTCCAAAGGGTAGAATATCTCTCAGGCTTCGATGTTAGTGGCAAGAAAGATTAACTCTCAGGAAAGATTGAAGTACTTGTCTCATCAGAGTGGAGAGGACATTTGCATACAACCATTATCTGTTCTGTGGGCTTACACATCTCTCCTAATAATAAAGCAGTTGTAAAGTTCTCTTACTAGTCTTTTTTTAGCAGATTTTTTTCCATCAAATGTATTGCAAATGTAAGTGTCATAGATCTCAGAGACAAATATGCTACAACATAGTGAACTAGCTTCCATTCAATCAAGATAGGTTCTTGGCCCAATAATACTCTCTGTGTACATCTAATTCAGTTGTACGAACTGTGTCAAAATTAGCTGTCATATTAGGAAAGATGCCATTTTGAGAGAGAGAGAGAGAGAGAGAGAGAGAGAGAGAGAGAGAACTGTGGGCGAGAGAGAATGTTAAACAAGACATTTTGCAAACAAGTTTCTATAGCCGTGGTGCAGGGGAGTTACTTTTGCCAGATATCTGTGGTTTTAAAGGTTAATGCACAGAGGATAAAATGGAAAGGTTGCTGGGAGCAAAGCAATAAAGCAAAAACTAAGACAGAGCAAATTATCAAAGCTATTAACACTTAAGACCTGATCTCAATTCGAATGATTTCTGTCAGGCTTGAAAGCAGTTGCCATATTGTTCTCTTATTATATTTGTGTTTTCATGCTGCCTCTGCTCTTTCAGATGGAGAAAACAGAGATACAAATGTGAATAGGAAATATGACCTTTTCCAGTGTTTTGAAAGAGTAAAAAGCAGAACAGTAAGTGAAGCATGTTGAGAATGTCTATTTTTTTTCCATCTTTATTAAATTGGGTATTTTATTTTTACATTTCAAATGTTATTCCCTTTCCCGATTTCCAGGCCAACATACCCCTAAACCTTCTGACTCCCCTACTATATAGGTGTTCCCCTCCCCATACTCCACCATTACCACCCCCCTCCCAACAATCCCATTCACTAGTGGTTAAGCCATGCTCTTACTAGGCTATTCATTGCTACCTATGCAGTTGGAGCCCAGGGTCATTCCATGTATAGTTTTTGGGTAGTGGTTTAGTCTCTGGAAGCTCTAGTTGGTTGGCATGGTTGTTCATATGGGGTCTCAAGCGCCCTCAAGCTCTTTCAGTCCTTCCTCTGATTCCTTCAACAGGGGTCCCGTTCACAGTTAAATGGTTTGCTGCTGGCATTCGCCTACATATTTGCCATATTCTGGTTGTATCTCTCAGGAGAGATATGCATCAAGTTCCTGTCAGCCTGAACTTCTTAGCTTCATCCACCTTATATAGTTTGGTGGCTGTATATCAATAGGCCACATGTGGAGCAGGCTCTGAATGGGCGTTCCTTCAGTCTTTGTTCTACACTTTGGCTCCCTATCTCCTCCCAAGGGTATTATTGTTTCCCTGTTAAAGAAGGAATGAAGCATCCACATTTTGGTCGCCCTTCTTGAGTTTCATGTGTTCTGTGCATTAGGGTAATTTGAGTATGTGGGCTAATATCCACTTCTCGATGATTGCATACCATGTGTGTTCTTCTGTGATTGGATTACCTCACTCGGGATGATATTTTCTATCCATTTGCCTATGAATTTCATAAAGTCATTGTTTTTGATAGCTGAATAGTATTCCACTGTTTAGATGTACCACCTTTTCTGTATCTATTCCTCTATTGAAGGGCACCGGGGTTCTTTCCAGCTTCTGGCTATTATAAATAAGGCTGCTATGAACATAGTTGAGCATGTGTCTTTTTTATAGGTTGGGCATGTTTTGGGTATATGCCTAAGAGAGGTATGGCTGGGTCCTCAGGTAGTTGAATGTCCACTTTTCTGAGGAACCTCCAGACTTATTTCCAGACTGGTTGTACCAGTCTGCAATCCCACCAACAATGGAGAAGGGTTCTTCTTTCTCCACATCCTCACCAGCATCTGCTGTCATCAGAGATTTTGATCTAAGCCATTTTGCCTGGTGTGAGGTAGAATCTCTCGGTTGTTTTGATTTGCATTTCCCTTATGACTAAAGTTGTTGAACATTTCTTTAGGTGCTTCTCTGCCATACAGCATTCCTCAGCTGTGAATTCTTTGTTTAGCTCTGAACCCCATTTTTTAATAGGGTTATTTGCCTCCCTGCTGTCTAACTTCTTCAGTTCTTTTTATTTATTTTGGATATAAGCCCTCTATCTGTTGTAGGATTGGTAAAGATCTTTTCCCAATCTTTAGGTTGCCGTTTTGTCCTAACAACAGTGTCCTTTGCCTTGCAGTTTTAAGAGATCCCATTTGTCAATTCTTGATCTTAGAGCATAAGCCATTGGTGTTTTCATCAGGAAGTTTTCTCTAGGGCCCATGTGTTTTAGATTGATCCCCACTTTTTCTTCTATTTCTTTGAGTATTTCTGGTTTGACATGGAGGTCCTTGATCCACATGGATTTAAGCTTTGTACTGTGTGATGAGAATAGATTGATCTGCATTCTCCTACATGCTGACCTCCAGTTGAACCAACACCATTTACTGAAAATGCTATCTTTTTTTTTTCCATTGGACAGTTTTGGCTCCTTAGTCAAAAATCAACTGACCATATGTGTGTGGGTTCATTTCTGGGTCTTCAATTCTATTCCACTGGTTTATCTTCCTGTCTCTGAACCAATACTATACATATTTTTTTATCACTATTGCTCCGTAATACTGCTTGAGTTCAGGGGTAGTGATTCCCCCAGAAGTCCTTTAATTGTTGAGTATAATTTTAAGTATCCTGGGTTTTTTGTTATTCCAAATGAATTAGCAAATTGTTCTGTATCACATTCTGAAGAATTGTATTGGTATTTTGATGGGGATTGCATTGAATCCATAGATCACTTTTGGTAAAACAGCATTTTTACTTTATTAGTCCTGCCAATCCATGAGCAAGGGAGATCTTTCCTCTTATGAGATCTTCTTCAATTTCTTTCTTCAGAAGCGTGAAGGTCTTATCATACAGAATTTTCACTTTTTTGGTTAAAGTCACACCAAATATTTTACATTATTTTGGGACTACTATGAAGGGTGTTGTTTCCCTAATTTCCTTCTCTGCTGAGATAATTTTATATCCAGCCATGTTGCTGAAGGTGTTTATCAGGTTCGTTAGAACTTTTTTTTATCAGGATTAGGTGGAACTTTTGGGATCACTCAAATATACATCTGCAAATAGTGATATTTTGACTTCTTCCTTTCCAATCTGTATCCCTCTGATCTCCTTTGGTTGTCTGATTACTGTGGCTGGGACTTTGAGAAGTACATTGAATATGTAGAAAGAGAGTGGGCAGTCTGTTGTCTAGTCTCGGATTTTAGTGGGATTGCTTAAGGAGAATTTCTTGAAGAGCATGTTCTTGATTAGTGTCACAGAAGAGACTCTTTCAAGCTCTTTGCGCCCAAACACTGTGGGAGAGAGCCCTCACCGCCTGGTCAGGTAGGCAATCCTGAGACTGCAGAGAGGAAGAGACCACCAACATTGCCCACCCCTGCCCACATCCCTGGTCCAAGAGGAAAGTGTATACAACCTCTGGGTTCCCTTGGATAAGGGCACAGCAGCAGCGGGTCCCCTGCGTCTGAAACACCACCAGCACCTGATGGGACCGACCGGATAAACAGTTCTCTGTACCCAAATCCCGGAAGAGAGGGAGAGCTAAACCATCAGAGAGGCAGACACGCCTGGGAAACCACAAGAGACTGCACTCTGCACACATTACTGATTCCAGAGGAAAACACCAAATGCCATCTGGAACCCTGGTGCACTGAAGCTCCCGGAAAGGGCGGGGTAGATATTCCTGGTTGCGGCCACCGAGGAGAGCTCATAAGCAACCCCCACAAGCAAACTTGAGCCTCGGGACCACATGTAAGACCAACTTTTCTGCTGCAAGTGAGCTGCCTGCTGAACTCAAGACACAGGGCCACAGGAACAGCTGAAGAGCTGTAGATAGGAAAAACTACACGCCCGAAAGCAGAACACTCTGTCCCCATAACTGGCTGAAAGAAATGAGGAAAACAGGTCTTCAGCACTCCTGACACACAGGCTTATAGGACAGTCTAGCCACTGTCAGATATAGCAGAACAAAGTAACACTAGAGATAATCTGATGGCGAGAGGCAAGTGCAGGAACCCAAGCAACAGAAACCAAGACTACATGGCATCATTGGAATATCCAAAAACAACAGAAAATCAAGATCTAGATTTAAAATCTTATTTGAACATGATGCTGGAGGACTTCAAGAAAGACGTGAAAAACTCCTTTAGAGAAACACAGTAAAACATTAATAAACAAGTAGAAGCCTACAGAGAGGAATCACAAAAATCCCTGAAAGAATTCCAGGAAAACACAATCAAACAGTTGAAGGAATTAAAAATGGAAATAGAAGCAATCAAGAAAGAACACATGGAAATAACCCTGGATATAGAAAACCAAAAGAAGAGACAAGGAGCTGTAGATACAAGCTTCACCAACAGAATACAAGAGATGGAAGAGAGAATCTCAGGAGCAGAAGATTCCATAGAAATCATTGACTCAACTGTCAAAGATAATGTAAAGCAGAAAAAGCTACTGGTCCAAAACATACAGGAAATCCAGGACTCAATGAGAAGATCAAACCTAAGGATAATAGATATAGAAGAGAGTGAAGACTCCCAGCTCAAAGGACCAGTAAATATCTTCAACAAAATCATAGAAGAAAACTTCCCTAACCTAAAGAAAGAGATACCCATAAGCATACAAGAAGCCTACAGAACTCCAAATAGATTGGACCAGAAAAGAAACACCTCCCGACACATAATAGTCAAAACACTAAATGCACAAAATAAAGAAAGAATATTAAAAGCAGTAAGGGAAAAAGGTCAAGTAACATATAAAGGCAGACCTATCAGAACGACACCAGACTTTTCGCCAGAAACTATGAAAGCCAGAAGATCCTGGACAGATGTCATACAGACCCTAAGATAACATAAATGCCAGCCCAGGTTACTGTATCCTGCAAAACTCTCAATTAACATACATGGAGAAACCAAGATATTCCATGACAAAACCAAATTTACACAATATCTTTCTACAAATCCAGCACTACAAAGGATAATAAATGGTAAAGCCCAACATAAGGAGGCAAGCTATACCCTAGAAGAGGCAAGAAACTAATCGTCTTGGCAACAAAAAAAAGAGAAGAAAAGCACACAAACATAACCTCATATCCAAATATGAATATAACAGGAAGCAATAATCACTATTCCTTAATATCTCTCAACATCAACGGCCTCAACTCCCCAATAAAAAGACATAGAATAACAAACTGAATACGCAATGAGTACTCTACCTTCTGCTGCCTACAGGAAAGATACCTCAGAGACAAAAACAGACACTACCTCAGAGTGAAAGGCTGGAAAACAATTTTCCAAGCAAATTGTCGGAGGAAGCAAGGTAGAGTAGCCATTGTAATATCAAATAAAATCAATTTTCAACAAAAAGTCATCAAAAAAGATAAGGAAGGACACTTCATATTCATCAAAGGAAAAATCCACCAAGATTAACTCTCAATCCTAAATATATATGCCCCAAATACAAAGACACCTACATACATAAAAGAAAGCTTACTAAAGCTTAACACACACATTGAACCTCACACAAGAATAGTAGGAGATTTCAACACCCCACTCTCATCAATGGACAGATCATGGAAAGAGAAATTAAACAGAGACGTAGATAGACTAAGAGAAGTCATGAGACAAATGGACTTACAGATATTTATAGAACATTATGTCCTAAAGCAAAAGGATATACAGTCTTCTCAGCTCCTCATGGTACTTTCTCCAAAATTAACCATATAATTGGTTAAAAAACGGGCCTCAACAGGTACAGAAAGATAGAAATAATCCCATGCGTGCTATCAGACCACCACGGCCTAACGCTGGTCTTCAATAACAATAAGGGAAGAATGCCCACATATACGTGGAAATTGAACAATGCTCTACTCAATGATAACCTGGTCAAGGAAGAAATAAAGAAAGAAATTAAAGACTTTTTAGAATTTAATGAAAATGAAGGTACAACATACCCAAACTTATAGGACACAATGATAGCTGTGCTAAGAGGAAAACCCATAGCGCTGTGTGCCTGCAGAAATAAACAGGAAAGAGCATATGTCACCAGCTTGGAAGCACACCTAAAAGCTCTAGAACAAAAAGAAGCAAATACACCCAGGAGGAGTAGAAGGCAGGAAATAATCAAACTCAGAGCTGAAATCAACCAAGTAGAAACAAAAAGGACTATAGAAAGAATCAGCAGACACAAAAGTTGGTTCTTTGAGAAAATCAACAAGATAGATAAACGCTCAGCCAGACTAACAAGAGGACACAGAGAGTGTGTCCAAATTAACAAAATCAGAAATGAAAAGGGAGACATAACTACAGATTCAAAGGAAAATCAAAAAATTATCAGACCTTACTATAAAAGCCTATATTCAACAAAACTTGAAAATCTGCAGGAAATGGACAATTTCCTAGACAGATACCAGGTACTAAAGTTAAATCAGGAACAGATAAACCAGTTAAACAACCCAATAACTCCTAAGGAAATAGAAGCATTCACTAATGGTCTCCCAACCAAAAAGAGCCCAGGTCCAGAATGGTTTAGTGCAGAATTCTATCAGATCTTCATAGAAGACCTCATACCAATACTCTACAAATTATTCTACAAAATTGAAAGAGATAGAGCACTACCGAATTCCTTCTGTGAAGCCACAATTACTCTTATACCTAAACCACACAAAGACCCAACAAAGAAAGAGAACTTCAGACCAATTTCCCTTATGAATATTGTCACAAAAATACTCAATAAAATTCTGGCAAACCGAATCCAAGAGCGCATCGAAACAATCATCAACCATGAACAAGTAGGCTTCGTCCCTGGCATTCAGGGATGGTTAATATAAGGAAAACCATCAACGTGATCCATTATATAAACAAACTGAAAGAATAAAACCACATGATCATTTCATTAGATGCTGAGAAAGCATTTGACAAAATTCAACACCCCTTCATGATAAAAGTCCTGGAAAGAATAGGAATTCAAGGCCCATACCTAAACATAGTAAAAGCCATATACAGCAAACCAGTGGCTAACATTATACTAAATGGAGAGAAACTTGAAGCAATCCCACTAAAATCAGGGACTAGACAAGGCTGCCCTACTTATTCAATATAGTTCTTGAATTTCTAGCCAGAGCATTCAGACAACAAAAGGTTGTCAAGGGGATACAGATCAGAAAAGAAGAAGTCAAAATATCACTATTTGCAGATGATATGATAGTATATTTAAGTGATCCCCAAAGTTCCACCAGAGAACTACTAAAGCTGATAAACAATTTTCAGCAAAGTGGCTGGGTATAAAATTAACTCATATAAATCAGTAGCCTTCCTCTACACAAAAGAGAAACAAGATGAGAAAGAAATTAGGGACACGACACCCTTCATAATAGACCCAAATAATATAAAGTGCCTCGGTGTGACTTTAACCAAGCAAGTAAAAGATCTGTACAATAAGAACTTCAAGCCTCTGAAGAAAGAAATTGAAGACGACATCAGAAGATGAAAAGATCTCAAGCAGTATTACAGAGCAATAGTGATAAAAACTGCATGGTATTGGTACAGAGACAGACAGACAGACCAATGGAACAGAATTGAAGACCCAGAAATGAACCCACACATCTATGGGCACTAGATTTATGACAAAGGAGCCAAAACCATCAAATGAGAAAAAAGATAGCATTTTCTGGAAATGGTGCTGGTTCACCTAGCAGTCAACATGTAGAAGAATGCAGATCGATCTATGCTTATCACCCTGTACAAAGCTTAAGTCCAAGTGGATCAAGGACCTCCACATCAAACCAGATACACTCAAACTAATAGAAGAAAAAGTGAGGAAGCATCTGGAACTCATGGGCACTGGAAAAAATTTCCTGAACAAAACACCAATGGCTTATGCTCTAAGATCAAGAATCGACAAATGGGATCTCATAAAAATGCAAAGTTTCTGTAAAGTAAAGGACACTGTGGTTAGGACAAAACGGAAACCAACAGATTGGGAAAAGATCTTTACCAATCCTACAACAGACAGAGGCCTTATATCCAAAATATACAAAGAACTCAAGAAGTTAGACCTCAGGGAGTCAAATAACCCTATTAAAAAATGGAGTTCAGAGCTAAACAAAGAATTCACAGCTGAGCAATGTCGTATGGCTGAGAAAAAACTAAAGAAATGTTCAACATCTTTAGTCATAAGGGAAATGCAAATCAAAACAACCCTGAGATTTTACCTCACACCAGTGACAATGGCTAAGATCAAAAACTCAGGTGACAGCAAATGCTGGCGAAGATATGGAGAAAGAGCAACACTCCTCCATTGTTGGTGCGATTGCAGACTGGTACAACCATTCTGGAAATCAGTCTGGAGGTTCCTAAGAAAATTGGACATTGAACTACCTGAGGACCCAGCTATACTCTCTTAGGCATATACCCAAAAGATGCCCCACCATATAAAAAAGACACGTGCTCCACAATGTTCATAGCAGCCTTATTTATAATAGCCAGAAGCTGGAAAGAACCCAGATGCCCTTCAACAGAGAATGGATACAGAAAATGTGGTACATCTACACAATGTAATATTACTCAGCTATCAAAAACAATGACTTTATGAAATTCATAGGCAAATCGATGGATCTGGAAAATATCATCCTGAGTGAGGTAACCCAATCACAGAAGAACTCACATGGTATGCACTCAATGGTAAGTGGCTATTAGCTCAAATGCTTCAATTTCCTAGATGCACAAAAAACATGAAACTCAAGACGGATGATCAAAATGCGAATGCTTCACTCCTTCTTTAGAAGAGGAAAAAGAATACTCTAGCCAGGGAATAGGGAGACAAAGATTAAAACAGAGGCAGAAGGAACACCCATTCAGGACCTGTCCCATATGTGGCCCATACATATACAGCCACACAATTAGACAAGATTGATGAAGCAAAGAAGTGCAGGACTACAGGAACCGTATGTAGTTCTCTCCTGAGAGACACAGCGAGAATACAGCAAATAAATAGGCGAAAGCCAGCAGCGAACCACTGAACTGAGAACGGGACCCCCGGTGAAGGAATCAGTGAAAGGACTGAAAGAGCTTGAAGGGGTTTGAGACCCCATATGAACAACAATGTCAACCAACCAGAGCTTCATGGACTAAGCCACTACCTAAAGACTATACATGGACTGACTCTGGGCTCCAACCTCATAGGTAGCAATGAATAGCCCAGTAAGAGCACCAGTGGAAGCTGAAGCCCTTGGTCCTGCCCAGACTTAACCCCGAGTGAATGTAATTGTTGGGGGCAGGGAGGTAATGTGCTGAGGATGGGGAGGGGAATACCCAGATAGAGGGGGAGGGGGAGGTGTTAGGGGGATGTTTGCCCAGAGACAGGGAAAGGGAATAACATTTGAAATGTAAATAAGAAATACTCAAGTTAATTAAAAAAAATATTTGGGGGCTTGTTTACATTTTCAGAGGTGACTCCATTATTACCATGGTTGAAAATATGACAGCAGGTAGCCAGAAATGGCTGTGAGGAAGTAGCTGAAAGCTACATCCTTCTCCACAGACACCAGAATGATTACACAACTCTAGGCTTGGCATAATTGTTTGAATCATCAAACCTTACCCCATGTTACATACTTCCTCCATCAAGACCACATATAATTTTTTTTTGAGTGTTGCCATTCCCTAGGGACTAAGAATTCAAATATAGAAGTCTACAGGGCTTATTCATGTCATTAAAGTTAATTAAATCATCCCATCTTGAGATCACTTTTTACATTTGGGCATTTATATTCAATGACACATATATAACCTTTGTATTTTTAAATATGCTTTAGACAGCAGAATAGCTGGGCAAGTGCCTAATCTCCAAGCCTGTGGGACCTACTTTCCCATTGATAACCCCAAATTATCACTTATTATTTACTAGGCCCAACCTTGGCTGCTCCTAACTCAATTGGGCAACACTCTGAGCTATGTTCTTTTGGCCCTTAACTGAACACAGCTATTCTTATCCCTTCTGCATGTTCTTCTAATATTTCATGGTGGGTTTTCTCCTTCTTTCCTCCTCTCCCTCATTGCCTTGAGCCTGGAAATTGAAACTCTACCTATGTCATTTCTTCCCAGCTATTAGTTGCTGGTGTCTTTATTTGCCAACCAGAATTAACTGGGTACAGGGTCCCTAACTGTGAGGAATCTCTTGTTTCCAAACACATAGTTTTGTTTCAATAACTATTATTCAATAATATTGGAGACCAATATTAGCATTAAAATACAAGCGTAATTAGGTGAACCCATACATATTCATATTCTAATTATCACAGCCAGTCTTCATTTTTTTAGAATTATGAAATAAACACATATTATGCTTGACATTATAAAGTTGAAATACCATAGGTTTGTTAGTTTTCTGTATTTCCTTTTCTACAATCTTTAGGGCAACTCAGAGTTATTTTAAGGCATTTTGAGAAATTTTGGGTGAACATGATATATCAGAAGTGTAAGACATGCCATATCTATGTTAATGATTTTACTAGGCTTACTGACTGATTACATTGTGGAGACTTGCACTGTTACAGACACAAAGAAAAATTACCTTGGGCTATCTTTAGTCCTTTATGAAGGAACTTAGGGTGGATGCTTGTGTATGGTCTAACTGCTTTTCACTTATCAGATAAACCTTTTGGAATATTTAACTACATAAAAGACCATTAGCTTCAACCAAACCCAAAATTAAGGACATCATTAGAGTTTTGTCTTTTTCTCTAATCTGCTTCACAATTGAACCAAAAATATATTTTTAAATGAGCCTTTATTTATACCTTATTTTTCTTTGTTGATTAAAGTACATGCCAATATTTCTATATTGATGTATTATTCAAGGCAACTTGAATTCATGATCATCAGCTCTGGTCAGACAAAGTTAGAAGAAGTGATCCTTTCTTCACTTTGAGGTGAGAGTTCTCTCTGACCTCAACATTTTGAAACAAAATGTGGGATCCTGAGGATGAGTCATTTTTCACAACAGGATGTTAGATCATAGGTTTATTCTTTAAAGATATTTTGCAGTTCAGATCCACTAGGCAAAGCCAGAGACTTAGAAGAATTTCAAATTATGTTAAATGAATGTATTCTTACTGCTAGCAGAAGGAAGATAGCCTTAGAGCTAAACAGTATTCTGTGGAGAAGGTGGGTTAAGACGGGATTTTAAGGCAGACATCAAAAATATATCTTTTACATCTACCCATGCATTCCACAGCTGGGCAGGGAAATTATTTTACTTCTCTCACTTGTTTCTTAACTTCCAAAATATACTAATATAATGATCATTTTTATTTCTTTTCCCACAGTGATAAGCAGCTTTTATAGAAGTGAAGTCAGATGTTTATACCTCACAGTCAATTATTCTATTCTAATCTCATCTGCAGGATATTAAAATCTTCTGGGTATTCCAGTGTAAATGCCCTTAAGGGATACCTGGTTCCATGGTAAGTTCATGTAGTCATCACAGGGGATCTGTGTAAATTATTACTTAGGTCAGGTCATTTCTCTTCATCTTCTTTGTTTCTAATAGAACATCCCACTCACCTCTGCTTACAATATTCAACCACTTTTCTAGCCCAAAATCCAAATGCTTCCACATTCTTTTTTTTTGTTTTTAATTTTTTTTATCTTTATTAACTTGAGTATTTCTTATTTACATTTTGATTGTTATTCCCCTTCCCGGTTTCCGAGCCAACATCCCCCTAACCCCTGCCCCTCCCCTTCAATATGGGTGTTCTCCTCCCCATCCTCCCCCCATTACCGCCCTCCCCCCAATAATCATGTTCACTGGGGGTTCAGTCTTGGCAGGACCAAGGGCTTCCCCTTCCACTGGTGCTCTTACTAGGCTATTCATTGCTACCTATGAGGTTAGAACCCAGGGTCAGTCCAAGTATAGACTTTGGGTAGTGGCTTAGTCCCTGGAAGCGCTGGTTGCTTGGCATTGTTGTTCATATGGGGTCTCAAGCCCCTTCAAGTTCTCCCAGTCCTTTTCCTGATTCATTCAACAGTGGTCCCATACTCAGTTCAGTGGTTTGCTGCTGGCATTCGCCTATGTAGTTGCTGTATTCTGGCTGTGTCTCTCAGGAGAGATCTACATCTGGTTCCTGTTAGCCTGCATTTCTTTGCTTCATCCATCTTATCTAATTGGGTGGCTGTATATATATGGGCGACATGTGGGGCAGGCTTTGAATGGGTGTTCCTTCTGCCTCTGTTCTATACTTTGCCTCCCTATTCCCTGCCAAGGGTATTCTTGTTCCCCTTTTAAATAAGGAGTAACATTAAGAACATATTCCTCAGAGAAAACCACAATTGCTATACTAAAACTCTTAGTTACTTTTCTCTTCTTTGATAAAATGCAATGAGAAAAATACATTTTATAAAATAAATAGTTTAATATCATTTATAGTTTTAAAAGAATAAGTGCCTATCATGTCAGGTGGGAAGGCTGGTAGTAAGCAGCCAATAGCACTACAAGGAGACTCTAAGATCACATCTTTTACTATTTAACTGCCAATATAAAACAGAGAACAAAGTAGAAGTAAGGTGAAATTATAAACTCTGAAAGCCCACTCCTAGTGAGGACCTTCAACAAAGCCATACCACCTCCTGAAACAGGACCACCAAAAGGGACAACATATTCAAATAGCCAAGTTAATGATTATTTCTTGTTTAAACCACCATATTCTTTCAATTTTGAAACTACAAGTGGAATTAACTCAAGAAAACATTAGCTTTCATTGATCTAAAAGTTAAGAATATTATCAAATAATATCTTAAACCTGAAGTTTTCTACAGTGTACTATAACTACAGTGTACTATAATATAAGTTTTTATCAAGATATCGAAATGCCTTTAGTTATGAATTTTTTTTATTTATATGCCTGTAAAATTCATGTGTACATTTCCACATTGGGACCTGAGATTTGGGATAACCTGTATACATTAAGCTGAAGTTACTCATATTTCACCCAAAATAGGTCATGTTAATGTCTTTGATGTGAGAGCTGTTTTTGTTTGACATGAAAAGTTCCTTAATTATCTAAGTCAAACAATTAAAAAATAAAAAGGAAGAAGAACAGAAAAGGAAAAGAAAAGGAACAGAGAAAAAGTTTAAGTACTAAATATAATTCATCTTATTAGGCAAAGTTTTGATTTGTAAAATGACTATCCAAAGTGAAGAAAGGAAGTACATGCCCTAGCCTTGACAGTGAGAAGTATATATCACTTCATGTTGTCACATATTCATAAATGCCCATGTACATGTACAATTTAAAGAGTGTTGACAACTTCATATACTTGTTGGTATAAAGATGTGTCTGGGAGGCAGTTTGTATAATACCTTTAAGCACATCAATGTTTCTCAGAGAATTCATGAAGATGCATTTTAATAGATCTACCTGAATGTTCATTCAGGATAGCTAGACTTAGCCAAAATATCAGATACTAGTAAGTCTGTATGTGCATCAATGTAACTTCGTTTAATTAATAGGAATGCTTCTCTCTTATTCCTGCTATATTTTTTTGTTTGTTTTTTGTCTTGTTTGTTTTGTTTTGTTTTTAATGAAGTGCTGTAGCCCAAGGCATTCATAGGAAACAGAACTGGGTTCATTTAGGGTTCTAAATATTGATAATTCAAGGGTGAAGGCATTAATATATGGTATCTTGTGAGTTTTTACTTGACTTTTATAAGAAATGAAACGGAGTGTGTGAGTGGAGGAGAAAGAGAGACAGAAATTTCATATCAGATGCCTGGATGTTTCTTGATAGGACTTCATCATATGTCTATTCATGATGGTAGATGGAGGTTTTTTTTTTTTTTACCAAACTTCAAAACAAAAGTATAGGGAGAAATGTTGCAATAAAAGCACCCTCTACTATCTGATCATTAGACAATAGCTCTAAAGATTTCCTTCATCTCTCACATATGCTTAGTATGAAAAATAATTATGAAATCACCACTGATATGTTATGCTCATGAGAAAGGCAGAGGGAACAGCAGAAACATGACCCATATTTTAGTGTTTGTTGAAACACTAAAAATTGTTCATTGTATGTTTGGGGGTGTACACATATGTGTGTGAGTATGTACATGGAGGCCAGAGGACAGTTTTGATTATCATTCATAAGTGTCTGAAACCTTTGAGACCGGCTTACTCATGGGCCTGGAGTTTTATTAAATAGGATAAAACAGCATTTAAATGAGCTTGCTGGACTTTTATTCTTCCATTTCTCCTTCCATTGCTGAAATTATGAGTATAAATCCATATGTCCAGATAATTGAGATGGTTCCAGGGATTGAACTTTGGAACTGTCAGTTGCATGACAAGTACTTTTTCAGCTAACCTACCTCTCTTTCTCTTAATTCAAGTGTTTCAATAAGATTTTAAAGACAGGATTATTTTCAGTATCATAAATTATTAAAGACAAATTGTTCTCCCCATCCTCACCAAAATGTTGGCTCTCTATTCTTAAGTGAAAAATTGCACTTATATTGCATCCTCAATAAAATAAGTGCTACATTTGCAATATTCTTTTGTCTGTGATGTATTTACATGAAAAATAAGCAAGATATTTTATGCTTCATACATAGTGATGCGTTTACACAATCAGAGACTTTTAGGAACTTACTTCATTATGCATTTACACAGCTCATAAACATAAAGAGTCCAATGTGTTTACCCTTCTTTGTTGTTTGTAAGACTTTAAGTACAATGACACCATGGACAAATAAATCACAATGTGAATGTTCCAGAGGCTTTACACAGATTTCAATTATATAAGAATTAGCAGAAAGACATTCACAATTTTATTGTGTGATGTAGTGGAACTCAAGTATTTCATAAAGTGTAGCCATGCAGCAAATTCTGAGCTCATTTTAGAATAAATAGCACATTGGTACTACTTGAGTAGTTAAAAGAAAATGTGGAAATTTCCCCAGTGTAAGCCTTTTTTGAAGGCCTACTCTGTTCTCTAAAGTAAGTAAACTTTTAGTTCAAAAGAAGCTGGTAAGATTCCTCTACCCTGCATTTCATCTTCTTCCTCTTATACCTCAATTAAAAACACTAATGCTTAGTCAGACACATTTAATCACAGGTGTGGAGCAAGGAAAGGAGCCTCCACGGATTTCCCGGATAATTTGTTTAAATGATTCATTTGCCTCAAGTTCCTCCTTTTAGATCTGTTGAATAATTAAAGGAGCTTCACTAAAGGAGATATAAAATCTGATCTTTCATGCTTTCAGTTAGCATGCTCACCAAAATTTGATGTCTTCAGATCACTTTTCCTAACCACTTTTATAAAAGAGATGCCTGTGGCAGGAGTATAAACGAACATTTGCAGTTTGTGATGTACCAGGTACATTTCAATTTTATTTTAGCAACCATATTTAAATTTTTATTTTTATGCTTTTTATATGTATATTTGTTTGTACCTTATCCCAGGTACCCACAGCAAGGGGAATAGGGCATTGGAACCCCTGGAGCTTGAGTGGCAGGCTGTTGTGATCTGTTTTGTCTAGACTTTTGGGATTAAGCTCTCTGCCCTCTGCAATAAAAACAAGTGGACTTAATCACTAAGCCATTTCTTCAGTCCTGAGAGACTCCTGTGCAGAATGTATTGCATTCCTATTTATTTGGATAATTATGGAATTCTGAAGTCATTAGTAGTCACCCTCATGTGGAACTTTAGACTATGAAGAAAACTGCTAAGTAAGTTAACAGAAGTCATAACCAGATCATAAAGTGAGGGCTTTAAGTCTAGCCTCTCAGAGTCTGGGTTTCTGATTCTAGTAGAGCTCAAGATGGCTGACAGCTTAAGGCAGGAGAAGCAATTCAGTTTGTGCTTAAAAAAAATCAACAGGAAAAATCAGAATTTAATTCAGGAAAAATACAGGTTGTGCAGGAACATCTTATAAAAGCTAACAGGTACAATATTCTAATTCTGCCAAACAGTAATCTAGGATAGATGATGGTAATACTGCAAAACAAACAAACAAAAAGGCAAAGAAGAAATAAACTCTGAGACCGCTAACTAATAGGAAGCATGTCAGTCCAAAAGCACTGTTCTCTGTTTTTCTCAAAGTTAGAAAAAACATTTCTGTTATAGGTTACTTTGATGGTAAGACACTGCTACACAAAGATCATTTAATATATGAGACTATTACAAGTAGAGCAATAAAAATAAGCAAAAATGTAGTTACTGTTTTTGAACAACGATTCACTGATGGCCATAACACTTCCAATTTATCTTGGGCCTTGAGAATGAAACATGGGTATTACTGGGAAAATTCTCTCCTTATAGGCCTCTGCCAAAGAAGAAGACAAACTCAGGAGATTGATCCCTTAACCTTTGGAATTTGAAGAAAATGAAATAGTGCCAGACTTTATTTAGATAGATAATCACTTAAGACTTAGAGAATCGGATGTTGATCTTGATCAGTTTTACGTATTTGCTGCCTGATGCATCAAGTGAGTAGAAACAACATAAATATATTTTAAAGTAGATATTGGATTATACATTTTATGAATATATTGATATATACAACTACTACATATATTGTTTTAAAGCCAAAAGAAGAGACAGGAAATATGTATCAGCATTTTCTTCCTTTTATCCCCCCCCCCCGCAAGCTGGGGACCGAACCCAGGGCTTTGCGCTTGGTTGGCAAGCGCTCTACCACTGAGCTAAATCCCCACCCCGGATCAGCATTTTCAAGTGACTGCTACTCTTGCAGAGGATTCTAGTTCAATTCCCAGAACTTATGCTAGTGACTCAAAAAAACCTGTGACTTCAACTCCATGGAGCACCATCCCCTTCTCTGGTTTGTAAGGGCATCCTCATACACACTGAATGGGAAGTTCACATGTATTCATGTGCATGTACACACACAGACACACACACACAGACACACACACACAGACACACACACACATACACACACACTAATAAAATTAATCTTGATATATCAACATAAAAGAAGTAACTTCTGAATATCTAAGAGAACATACAAGAAACACTTCAACTCCCCAATATACAGCTGTTACTGTATAGTTGTGAAATGATCTGGATGGCTATGGGGAATCAAGATTATCTGCTAATTTTGTTCAGGAAAATCTCTGAACATACCCATATTGTAGTTTTTCAACTCTGCTATGCTAATTAAAAATCTAAATCACAATTCATGGTTTGGATTTCTATTTTTCCATTCTCACTGGAAACTGGCTGCAGGTTCTTGTTGAGGATGTGTATTTATCCAGTCCAAGAGTTTGTGTAGCAATGCTCTTTCAGTAACCAGGATTAAACTTCTATGGATTTTTGGGAAATATTAAACCACAAATAGAAGCTCCTCTATACACTGAGTAATATAAATGATTTAAGCCGTAAGTAAACTAACCTCTCACATTTGAATTACAATGTTTGCAAAACAGACTACCATTCTTCCGGAAGGCTCATCCCTTCATATGATTAAAGACTCTGGACCCAGCCTTCCTGGTCTGGATAGATTTCCTTATACCTTAACTTTCCACCGTGTTATCCTTAGTTTTCATAATTTGAAATTAAAATATTTTAGGCATTTTAATATGTAAAAATATTTAGTTCATAAATAAGCTAACACTTAATTCATATTCCTTTTGATTTAGAATTATGTTTCCTGTCCAAACCTTTAAAACTCAGAGCTGACAGGAAGCAATGGCAACCCTACTGTCTTGGTATCGAAATATTCCCATTTTTAGACCATGCCACTGTCCTTATTTTTTTCCACAGTAACTGCCTGTGCTGTCTTATGATCACACAATCTTACCTTTAGAACTGAAAGCTTTTTATTCTCTTTATTCATCATATCTTGTGTACAAGCTTAAATAAGTTACAAGGCCACATCCCAGACATCTGTTAAGATGATCCTCAATGGTTGTTGCATGTTGTTAAATTTTTTGAGTGTGTTATAGATATTGTGGATATTGCTAGAATGTTGGATTATTGCTGAACTGTCTGGTTCCACTCCAGCTGTTCAAGTAATGACAGGAGATACTTTCTGAATTTTGAAGCTTGGCATGTTTCTGATATTGCTAAACTCTCAGGATGCTAAGTACTAGAAAGTACTTCCATAGAAAGTATTTATCTTCCCTTTTAGTACTTTCTATGACAGTACTTCCTAGTACTTATCATCCTAGAGTAAAAACAATGTGAGTCTGGTGCCCTAAAAGTTCAGTAAATCAAATATTCTTCCCAGGGCATCTTACTCTATTAAGAAAATGTTCTAGATTTTGTGTTTCCAGAATTCTCTTAAAATCTTTGCCATTTTGTTGTATCACATTCAATAAGAATTTTTTATAGAACATAGTAGTATGCACAAAAAAATAACTGCAAAATTAAAACTGAGGATCAATGTGAACAGACTGTTTTGAATAAAATTGTTTACACATCATTAAGTACTTTGAACATCATTAGAAATCAATGTTTTCAAAACATAACATTAGCCATGTAAGTTTTGTGAGTATCTATTTCCACAGATAGATGTGCAGCTAAAAATTTACATTTATGGAAATTTAATAACATCAGAAAATGGAAAATATATAAAACCGCCACACAGAATGTGATAAGAAGTTACTTTATATCTTGCAAATTAAAACTATGAAAACTGTAAATATGTTGGAGAGAATTGATAATAATGGAAATCTGAGTTCATGTCTTCTTTTTTTCCATCCAAAATTACCTTGCAATGATATTAAAACAAAAGAAACAGCAGCAAACATTGTCAGCTTGGGGCCAAAGTACTCACTGGAAGTTTTTCTAATCTAACAAGGGAACTGTTATACAAAATCCCAACATAAGTTGTTTCCACTCAGAAATGTACCTTAAATGTACCTTATGCCATGTTCACATAGGGACATCTTATCTGTATATGTATGTGCATGTGCTTGTATGGTGCCCTTAGTTACTTTACTTTTGCCACGAACAAAGCAAAACATAGAAAAACAGTTTATTTAAATCACACTCTTTCAGACAGAGTTTATAACCATCGTGATTTAAGGCATAGCAGAGAGGTACAGAGCTTGTGTAGTATCTTAGAGCATACATCTTGATCAACAGGCATGGGGAAGCTAACTGGAAATGGTATAGGCTTGTAAAACCTCAAAGCCTTCCTCCACTGACATACTTCTTTCAACAAGGCCAAACTTCCTAATCCTTCTGAAATAATTCTACCAGCTGAGGACCAGGTATTCAATGTGAAAGCCAAAAGGTAATTCTGATTCACTCAATTACATGCAGTATATGTATGTGTTTCTATTTATATGTGTGAGCAAGTGAAAGGTATTTGCTTACAAACTCAAGTCCCTTTGGGGGTCACTTGTGATATTTACATTATCTATCAACTGACACAGTTTATAATCACTTGAGTAAAGAGTCTCAGTAGTGATTGTTTAGCTCAAACTGGCCTGTGGTCAAGTCCTTAGGAGATTGTCTTCAAAACCGTAAATGATATGGTAAGACTATTCTGGATTTCATTCTTGGTCACACCATTTATGAACGTGAGTCATAGAGCATATAAGAGTATGAAAATGAGCTAATTCCTTGAAGCATGCATATATTTATTCTTCATATTCCTAACTATTCATCTATGTATTTAGAAGGTTTAAGATATGTATTATCTTGGCCCTTCTGGTTGCTGCCCTCACAGAAAGCTGAAACCCATCAGCTTCAGGCCTTCAGGGACTGCAGGCCCAAGACCAGAGGTAAAACCAACTTTTCTGCTGCAAGTGACCTGCTTGTTAGACTCAGGACACACAAAGGCAAAATACCTCTGGGACATGACACTTCCAGTTGGAGCCCAAACCTCACTGATCCCAGCCCACAGCTCCCCACTCCCAACCACGTGAGAGAAAGCTCATTGCCCAGACAGGTGGGCACTCCTGAGACTGCAGAGCAGGATAGACCTCCAGTACTGACCACCCTTGCCCACATCCCTGGCCCAAGAGGAAACTGTATAAGGCCTCTGGGAAAAGGAAAATACGGCCATCCAAAGCTGCAGTCTAGACACCACCCTGATCTGAAGGAACCCAGTCAAACAGCTCCCAGCACCCAAATCCCATGGGAGGGAGAGCTAGACATTCAGAAGGGTTGACAAGCTGGGGAAGCCAGAGGAGACTAATCTATGCCCACATTTCTGACTCTAGAAGAAAACAGCTAGTGTGCACAGGAACCTGAGTAAAGGCGGGAAAGGCCCTTATGGTTGCTGCCCTCATGGAGAGCTGAAAAGCAGCCCCCAAGGAGGGACTTCAGTCCAGAGACAAGAGGTAAGACCAACTTTTCTGCTCCAAGTGACCTGCCTGTTAGACTCAGGACACATAGGGGACAAAATTCCTCTGGAACCGGACAATTCCAGTTTCTAGCTGCAGCCCAAAACTCACTGATCCCAGCCCACAGCTCCCCACTCCCAAACTCCGTGAGAGAGCTCATTGACTAGAAAGGTGGACACTCCTGAGACTGCAGAGCAGGAGAAACTGCCAGTACTGACCACCCTTGCACATATCCCTGGCCCAAGAGGGAAATGTATAGGGTCTCAGTGAAAAGGAAGATAGGGGCACTCAAGTTGCAGGTCCCCTGTGGTCCAGACCTCGCCCAGATCTGAAGAGACCCGGACAAACAGCTTCCTGTACCCAAATCCCATGGGAGGGACGCTAGACCTTCAGAGGGGTAGACACACCTGGGAAGCCAGAGTAGACTACTCTCTGCTCACATTTCTGACTCTAGAGGAAAATGCCTTGTGCCATCTGGGCACCCAGTACATAGGGACACAGAAAAAGGCAGGGCAGGCCCATCTGCTTGCTGCACTCACAGAGAGCTGAAACACAACCCCCAAGGAACGACTTCAGGCCCAAGACCAGAGGTAAGACTAACTTTTCTGCTTCAAGTGACCTGCCTGGTAGACTCAGGACACATGCCCCCAGGAAGAGCTGAAGAACAGAGACAGGAAAGACTACACACTTGAAATCAGAACACTGTTTCTATAACTGCCTGAAAGAAAACAGGAAAACAGGTGTATAGCACTCCTGACACAGAGGCTTATAGAACGGTCTAGCCACTGTCAGGAATAGCAGACAAGGTAACACCAGAGACAACCTGATGGCAAGACGCAAGCACAGGAACCCAAGCAACAGAAACCAAGACTACCTGGTATCATCAGAGCCCAATTCTCCCACAAAAGCAAACACTGAATATCCAAACACACCAGAAAAGCAAGATCTAGATTTAAAATTATATTTGATCATGATGATTGAGGACTTCAAGAATGACATAAAGCACTCCATCAGAGAAATGCAGGAAAACAAAAATAAACAAGTAGAAGCCTACAGAGAGGAATCACAAAAATCCCTGAAAGAATTATAGGAAAACACAATCAAACAGGTGAAGGAATTAAAAATGGAAGTAGAAGCAATAAAGAGAACACAAAGGGAGAAAAACCTCGATATAGAAAATCAAAGGAAGAGACAAGGAGCCATAGATACAAGCATCACCAACAGAATACAAGAGATAGAAGGGAGAATCTGAGGAGCAGAAGATTCCAAAGAAATCATTGACACAACTGTCAAAGAAAATGTAAAATGGAAAAAGCTACTGGCCCAAAACATACAGGAAATCCAGGACACAATGAGAAGATGAAAGCTAAGGATAATAGGTATAGAAGAGAGGGAAGACTCCCAGCTCAAAGGACCAGTAAATATCTTCAACAAAATCATGAAAGTAAACTTCCCTAACCTAAAGAAAGAGATATCCATAAACATAAAAGAAGCCTACAGAACTCAAAATAGATTGGAACAGAAAATACACTCTTCCTTTCACATAATAGTGAAAACAGCAAATGCACAAAATAAAGAAAGAATATTAAAAGCAATAAGGGGAAAATGTCAAGTAACATATAAAGGAAGACCTATCAGAATTACACCGTATTTCTCACAAGAGATGATAAAAACTGGAAAATCCTGGACAGATGGCATACAGAACCTAAAAGAAAGCAAATACCAGCCCAGGTTACTGTAGCCAGGAAAACTCTCAATTAACATAGATGGAGAAACCAAGATATTCCATGACAAAACCAAATTTACACAATCACTTTCTACAAATCCAGCCGTGCAAAGGCTAATAAATGATTAAACTCAACACAAAAAGCAAGCTAAACCCTAGAAAAAGCAAGAAACTAATCGTTTGGCAACAAAACAGAGTAGACAAGCACACAAACATAATGTCACATCCAAACACAAATGTAACAGGAAGCAACGACCACTATTCCTTAATATCTCTCCATATCAGTGGACTCAATTCCACAATCAAAAGACAAAGATTAACAAACTGGATACACAATGAGGACCCAGCATTTTGCTGCCTATAGGAAACACACCTCAGAGACAAAGAAAGACACAACCTCAGGGTCAAAAGCTGGAAACCAACTTTCCAAGCAAATGGTCTGAAGAAGCAAGCTGGAATAGCCATTCTAATATGGAATAAAATTGATTTTCAACCAAAAGTCACCAAAAAAGATAAGGAAGGACACTTCATTTTCATCAAAGGAAAAATCCACCAAGATGAACTCTCAATCCTAAATATCTATGCTCCAAATACAAGGGCACCTACATACATAAAAGAAACCTTACTAAATCTCAAAGCACACATTGCACCTCACACAATAATACTAGGACATTTCAACACCCCACTCTCATCAATGGACAGATCATTGAAACAGAATTTAAACAGAGACATAGACAGACTAACAGAAGTCATGAACCAAATGGACTTAACAGATATTATAGAAGATTCTATCCTTAAACAAAGGGATATACCTTCTTCTCACCACCTCATGGTACTTTCTTCAAAATTGACCATGTAATTGGTCATAAAACAGGCCTCAACAGATAGGGAAAAATAGAAATAATCACATGCATCCTATCAGACCACCACGGGCTAAAGCTGTTTTTCAGTAACAATAAGGAAAAAACGCCCACATCATCAGGGAAGTTGAACAATGCTCTACTCAATGATAACCTTGTCAAGGAAGAAATAAAGAAAGAAATTAAAGACTTCTTAGAATTTAATGAAAATGAAGGTAGAACATACCAAAACTTATGGGACACAATGAAAGCTGTGCTAAGAAGAAAATTAACAGCTCTGAGTGAATGCAGATAGAATCAGGACAGAGCATATGTCAGCAGCTTGACAGCACACCTAAAAGCTCTAGATTAAAAGAGGTAAATCTACCCGGGAGGGGGAGAAGGCCGGAAATAATCAAACTTGTAGCTGAAATCAACCATTAGAAACAAAAAGAGCCCAAGTCCACATGGGTTTAGTGCAGAATTCTATCAGACCTTCATAGAAGACCTCATACCAATACTATCCAAACTGTTCCATTTGGTAGATTTTTCTTTTATGAGTATGACGTATCCTTCTTTATCATTTTTGTAATTTTTGGTGGAAAGTATATTTTATTCAATATTAGAATAGTTATTCCAGTTTATTTATTGAGACCATCTACATAGGCAATTTTTTTTTCTAGCCTTTTACTCTGAAGTAGTGTCTTTCTTTGTCGCTGAGGTACATTTTCTGTATGCACCAAAAACTGTGCTTCCTGTTAATATATGCAATCTGTTACTCTATATTATTTTATTGGGGAATTGAGTCCATTGAAGAGTTATTAAGGAATATTGATTGGTGTGTCCTGTTATTTTTTTGGTAGAGATGGAATTAGGTTTGTGTGACTATCTTCTTTTAGGTTAGTTCCAATAAGATTATTTTCTTGCTTTTTCTAGAGTGTAGTTTTTCTCCTTGTGGTGGAGTTTTCAATCTACTATCCTTTGTAGGGCTTGGTTTGTGGATACATATTGTGTAAATTTATTTTTTTTTCATGGAAAAATCTTGGTTTCTCCATCTATGGTAATTGAAAGTTTTGTAGGATACTAGTCTTGGTTGGCATTTGTGTTTTCTTAGAGTCTGTTTATACCCAGGATCTTCTAATTTTCAGTTTCTGTTGAGAAGTATGGTGTAATTCTGATAGATAAGTCTTTATATGTTAGTTGACCCTTTTCCCTTAGTATTTTTAATATTCTTTCTTTGTTTTGTGCAATTTGTGTTTTGACTATTATGAGATGGGATGGATTTCTTTTCTGGCCCAATAAATTTGAGTTCTATAGGATTCTTACACGTTCTTAGGCATATTTTTCTTTAGTGTAGGGAATTTGTTTTATAATTTTAAAGATATTTACTGGTTCTTCAAGTTGGGAATCTTTGACCATTTCTATACCTATTACTCTTAGGTTTGCTTTTCTCATTGTGTCCTGGATTTCCTGAATGCTTTGGATTAGGGGTTCTTCGCATTTTCTTTAACTATTGTGTCAATGTTTTCTATGGTAATTGCTGTGCCTGAGATTCATTTTCTATCTTTATTATTCTGTTGATTCTATGTCTCCTGATTTCTTGCCTAGGCATTCTCTCTCCAGGGTGATCTCTCTTTGTGGTATCTTTATGGTTTCTATTTCCATTTTTAGGTCCTGGATGGTTTTGTTCAATACTTTCACTTAACTGGTTGTGTTTTCCTGTATACTTTAAGAGATTTTTGTGCTTCCTCTTTAAGGGCTTCTACTTATTTACATGTGTTCTGTGTTTCTTTGAGGAAGTTATGTATGTGCTTCTTAATGACCTCTATCATCATCATGAGATGTGCTTTTAAATCCAAATCTTGCTTTTCTGATGTGTTTGGGTATCCTGGAATTGCTTTGGTTGGAGAACTCCGTTCTGATGATGCCAAGTAGCATTGATTTCTATTGCTTAGGTTCTTGTGCTTGCCTCTCTGTATCTCTATATTTCTGGCGTTAGTTGGTCTTACTATCTTTGATTGGAGCTTGTCCCATCTGTGGGCCTGTGAGCCTGTGATTTTAGGAGTAACAGCAATCCTGGGAGAACAATTGTCTCTGCACGGTATTTGGTTAAACAAAACTGTGGGACAGCCTTAACTCTGCACAGATTGTGACTGTAATGATTTGCCCCAGGCTGTTCTTTGGCTCCTGGTGGGTCCCTCTTTTGACAGTCTCCTAACCAAAAGTGGAGTCCTAGCTATGGGCCTATGAGTGAGAGCACTTCTGGGAAACCAGCTGTCTCTGGGTAAGACTTGGGCACAGAGGCCAATAGGTCAGCCCCAGGTCCAGGGCACAGATCTCCCTTTATATTTGTAAAATCCAGTTATTGACAAGCTCCTAGCCTGAACCCTCCAACCTCCACAGCATTCCTCATCCCATTCCTCCACCATGTTGTCTTCAAGAGGATGACCCCAAATCTCTAGGTCCCCCAACAGCCTTGTTTCTTAGGGGTTAATTTTCTATGCCCCCACTGAAGTTAGACCAGTATTCCTCAGTTGTATATGTAACAGGGCACCATGCATCAATTCTTATATACTGCCTTGTTTATGGAACCTTTTCTGAGAGATCTCAGGGCTCCAGATTATTTGAGGCTGCTGGTCTTGCTATGGGGTCTTCCTTCTACTCTGCTTCTTCCAGCCTTTCCTTAATTTAACCACAGATATTCCCAACTTCAATCAATTTGTTGGCTGTAAGAATGTGCATCTGTGTCATTAAGCTGCTTTTTCGACCTCTCAGAGGACAGTCATTCAAGACTGCTGTCTCTAAGCACACTATAGCATCAGGAATAGTGTCAGGCCTTGGAGCCTCTCCTCGAAATGAATACCAAGTTTGGTTCTTCAGTGGCCTGCCTTTCCCTCAATCTTTTCTCCACTTATATTTCTACAGTTCTTTTAGACAGGAACAATTCTGTGTCAGAATTTTTGGCTGTGAGATGGCAACCCCATCCCTCCACTTGATTCCCTGTCTTTCTACTGGAAGTAGACACTAGAAGTTCACTCTTTGTACTATTTGAAATTTCATGAAAGGTCCCTCCCTTTCCTCCCTTTGAGTACTGAGACTCTCTTATCTTCCCAGATCTCTGATACTTTCAAGAGAGTTCCTACACCTCCCAACACAAAAGGTTGCATATTTCAATTTATTCTGCTATATCTCAGGCTTCAATCCAATCCCACAACACCTGCCAGTCCCTCACATACCTGATCATGTTAACTTTTTCCCATCTGCCATTCCTCTTCCACCATGTCCTTACATCCCTCTGGCACCAGTGATTGCTTCCTTCCTTCTCCCAAGTGGGGTCGAAACATCTTCACTTTGACCTTTCTGCTTGTTAATCTTTTTGAGTTTTGTGGATTTTATCATAGTTATTCTGTACTTTTATGACAAGTATCCACTTACTGGTGACAACATATACTCCTTGTTTTTGGGATCTGAGTTACCTCAGTGAGGATATTTTTTTAGTTCCAGCCATTTGTCTGAAAAACATGATGTCCTCATTTTTAATAGGTGAATAGCATTTGATTGTGTAAATGAACTACATATTCTGTATCCATACTTCTGTTGTGGGACACCTGTGTTGTTTCAAGTTTCTGGCTATCACAGATAAGGTTGCTATGAGCATGTGTTCCTGAGGTATGGTGGAGCATCTTTTACTCAGCATCATGGAAGTCAATGTGCTATGGCAGAAGTGATATGCTTTGAAGTGTGAACAAACAAGTGCAATATAAGAGTTTTTCCCCTCATGAGTAATAGTTTCCCACCTTTCCTTATATGTTTGTTTTAGATGGCCCAAGCACATCTGGGATGTGAGCAACCCATTCATTGTCAGTGTGGTCCAAAAGTTGAGAATACAGTTTTATTCTTTTCTGCACTGTGACTGTTTAAGTAATTTGAAATATTACATATCCTTGCACTGTCACAAATCAATTCCCTCACTGCATTTTTACACGTTTACCTAAAACATTCATTTCATTACTTAATCCCTCACACCTCTAATATTACTCTATACATATATCATCCTGTGCCTCCATATGTAGTTTGGGAAAATCAACACACTTCAGCAAACTTCAGTTCTGAAGTGAGGGTGTGATACAAGATCATTGAGTCAGTAATAGAATTTTAGCACTAATATTTTACTACTT
>NC_046163.1:82414005-82420675 GCF_011064425.1 Rattus rattus | reverse complement strand
ATGTCTTTCTTGAAGTCCTCCAACATCATGATCAAATATGATTTTGAAACTAGATCTTGCTTTTCTGGTGTGTTTGGATATTCCGTGTTTGCTTTGGTGGGAGAATTGGGCTCCGATGATGCCATGTAGTCTTGGTTTCTGTTGCTTGGGTTCCTGCGCTTGCCTCTCGCCATCAGATTATCTCTAGTGTTACTTTGTTCTGCTATTTCTGACAGTGGCTAGACTGTCTTATAAGCCTGTGTTTCAGGAGTGCTGTGGACCTGTTTTCCTGTTTTCTTTCAGCCAGTTATGGGGACAGAGTGTTCTGCTTTCGGGCATGTAGTTTTTCCTCTCTACAGGTCTTCAGCTGTTCCTGTGGGCCTTTGTCTTGAGTTCACCAGGCAGGTCGTTTGTAGCAGAAAAGTTGGTCTTACCTGTGGTCCCAAGGCTCAAGCTTGCTCGAGGGTGTTGCCTAGAGCTCTCCTGGCTCAGCAATCAGGAAGATCTGTATACCCGCCCTTTCCGGGAGGTTCCGCACCAGTTCCAGATAGCTTTTTGGTGTTTTTCCTCTGGGATCAGTACTGTGTACAAGCGTGCAGTCTCTTCTGGTTTTCCCAGGCGTGTCCGCCTCTCTGAAGGTTTAGCTCTCCCTCCCATGGGATTTGGGTGCAGAGAACTGTTTATCCAGTGGGGTCCCTTCAGGTGCGGTGTCTCAGGCCTTGAGTGGACCTGCTGCTCCTGGGCCCCTCCTCACGGGTACCCAGAGGCGTGACAGTTTCCTCCTTGGCCAGGATGTAGGCAGGAGTGGAAAAAAAGCCGTTAATTGGTCTCTTCCGCTCCTGCTGCCCCTCTGGAATTTCCCTTCCCACCAAAGGCGGGCAGGAGCTCCTCCACGGGGCCTGGGGAGTGAGAGAGCTGCTGAGGCAGGGATCCCGCGTCGAGGACTCTGGCCAAACACCGAAGTTGAGCTATTCGTTTTCTAAGAGTCTATAAAGTGGCCTATGCAATGTGGTAGAGGCTTGCATTTTTTGCTGAATCAGGCCTTTGCCACCGATTTGTGTTTGGTGATTTATATTGGACTGAGGTGAGAATGAAAAGCCAAAAAGCCCACCTCCAAAATGTACCATTTCCAACAAGGATACACCTTTAAAAGGTTCCATAACCTCGCCAAACATCACCCTCAACTGGACACAAATGATCTACTATGGGAGCCTATGGGAGATATTTCACATACTAACAAAAAGCAAACCAAAACAAATAAAGAAAATGATGCAGAATTCCTGAAATTAATCATGTAGAATCTTTTATATTCTTTCTCTGACTCATTTTTTTTCCTTACACCTACTTCAAACAAGCAAACCTTCATTGCTTGGAAAACCAGAGTTAGCTAGATGATCACTGAACCCAAATATAAACATATATTTGATATTTTGAGAGAAAGTCAAATGTTTTAAACCAGCAGCAAATTGCTAAGCAGTTACTGGTTAAACAAAAAAAAAAACAAACAAAAAACAAAACAAAAAAACACAAATTGCAATTTCTTTGAATTAAATCATACAGAAATCATAATGTTTGTGTAGAGAGAACTAAGTTGATAAAACCTATGTGGACTTTTCTCTCATCACTTCTAATTTTTCTTATAACATCAAGATTTTTTTCTTATTGGTGGGATTGTGGTTTTCTCTCTCTCTCTCTCTCTCTCTCTCTCTCTCTCTCTCTCTCTCTCTCTCCCTCTCTTCTGGCTCTTCCCCTGTGTGTGTTTGCCCAGATACTTTATCCTGTCCCCAAACAATGATGCTCAAAATCAGTTACATACTGTGACAGCAGTCAATGTGTGAGGTTGCATTACTTCCTACTCCAGGCATAGGCTGGGGTTCATCTTAGCCACTCCCTTCAAGTAGCTTTGAGTGTATCATATTCTTAAAATGAAAAGACCATGTTCATACAGACAGCTGTGCCTGCCTGCCCCAGACAAATCAACTGTTGAAATGTGCCAGCAAGATAAAAGAGCATCATATCTATTCTGAGATTTGTCTGTGGGAAATAAACCTCCTGTTTTCTACTCAGGAAAGAAATCTGGAAAATCCACACTTCATTCACAGTTCATTTCTCTATGTCCATCTTACTTTGCCCAATGTGTGCTTACTCCCTAGCATCTCACCTCTACCTCACCTTGCCCTACTTAAGGGATGGCGGAAGCAAAGCACAGTAATAAGCTTTACATAGCATTGATGTTGAGGTTGAAGATCCTATAATAAAACATACAGAAGGAAAGTGAGACCAGAAAAGTGAAGTACATTGGCTTTTATCATTAAAAAGTCTAATCTGGTCTTTTAATTATTTGGTCTGTTGACACATAACTTTTTGAGTTCTTTATACATTTTGGATATTAATCCTTTGTCGGGTGTTAGTATAGATCTTTTCCCACTATGACATTTTGTCCTATTGACAGTGCTCTTTACCTTAAAAATCTTTTCAGTTTCAGGAGGTCCAGTTTTTATCAATTGTTGAGCTTAGAACCAGAAGCATTTGGTATTCTGTTTAGAAAATTATGTCCTGTACAAATACATTCAAGGCCGTTCCTTACTTTCTCTTCTAATTTTACATTTAGTGTATTCACTTTAATGTTGAGGACTTTAATCAACATGGAGTTGAGTTTCGTATAGTTTGAAAACAGAGACATATTTGTTTTCTTCAATTGTTGAAGATGCAATACGTTTCCCACAGTGGGTTTTTGACTTCTTTAAAAAAACAAGAGAAGTGTTTATAGATGTGTGAGTTTATTTCTGTGTTTGTGTTTCTATCCATTGTGGGTTTTTTGTTTGTTTGTCTTTGTTTGTTTTGTTTGTTTGTTTTTACTATTGCTCTTGAGATTAGGGATGAAGAAGTTCTGTTATTGTTTAGGATTGTTTTAATTATTCTGTTTTTTGTCGTTGCTGTTGTTGTTGTTGTTGTTTTCTTTGTTTTGTTTTTTTCCATATGAAGGTGACAATTGCTCTTTCAATGTTTATAAAACTCATGTTGAAACGTTGAAGAGAATTGCATTGAACCTGTAGATGACTTTTGGTAAGATGGTTATTTTCACTATGTTAGTCCTATGAATCTATGATTGTGGAAGATCTTTATATCTTCTGATATTTTCTTTATATTTTATTTCAGATACATGAAGGTTTTGTCATACAAGTGTCTCTTTCTGGTTAAAGTTATACCAAGATATAGTATACTGCTTGTAGTTCTTCTTTTTCTTTTCTTTTCTTTTTTTTTTCTTTTTTTTTGTTCTTTTTTTCGGAGCTGGGGACTGAACCCAGAGCCTTGCGCTTCCTAGGCAAGCGCTCTACCACTTAGCTAAATCGCCAACCCCTACTTGTAGCTCTTCTAAAGGGTTTTGTTTCCTTATTTTTTTCTCAGACCACATATCATTTCTATAAAGTAGGTTTTTGATTTCTGTTAGTTAATGTTTATTAGTCAAACGTATTCATCAACTGCAAGAGTTATTTGGCAAAATTTTGGGAGTCACTTAACACCGTCTGATTGTTCCCCATCCCATACCTCCTCTGCTCCCTCCTATATCCATAAGGACGACACTAAACCCCAACCACACCAGATCTCTAGACTCCCATGTGCCTTCTGTCCCTTGAGGGCTAGGTGCATCTTCTATGATTGAAGCCAGACCCAGAGGTCTACTGCTGTAAATGTTAAGGTCCTCATCCCAGCTGGTGTATGCTTCCTGATGGGTGATCAGGAGTCTGAGAGATCTAGGGGATCCAGGTTAATTGAGACTGCTGGTTCTCCTACAGGGTTGCCCTCTTCCTCAGCTTCCTCCAGCTTTTCCCTAATTCACCAGAAGTGTCAGCTGCTGCTGTTCATTGGTCTGATGCACATATCTTCATCTGACTCTTTCAGCTGCTTATTAGGTCTTTTGGACAGCAGTCATGCTAGGTCCCTTTTGGTGAGTGGCCCATAGCTTCAGTAATGGTCTCAGGTCTTGGGGCCTCCCCTTGGGCTAGGTGCTACTTTGGGCCTCTTGCTGGACCATCTTTTTCTCAGGTTCTTCTTGATTTCCATCCCTGCCTTTCTTTCAAACAGGAAGAATTATGGCTCAGAGCTTTGACTGGGGGATAAAACCCCCATCCCTCACTTGATGACGTGTCTTTCTGCTGGAGGTTGGTTCAATAATTTCCTTCTCCCCACTGTAGGGAATTTCATCTACGGAATCACTGCTTTGAGTCCCTGGAATCTTTCCTTTCCCAGGTCTCTGGTACATTCTAGAAGGTCCCCCCCAATCTCCTTCCTTGGAGGTCACCTGTTTTTTGTTTTTGTTTGTTTGTTTTGTTTTGTTTTTTGTTTTAAATTTTCTTTCTGCTGGTCCTCAGTACTTTTCCCACACTTAATAACAGATCATGTTCCCCTCCTCATCAAACCCCATCCCCAGACCCTCCCTCACTTCCCCTCTTATCGTTGCTTTATTTGCCCTATCCAGTGAAACTCAGTTCTCAGTTGTCCTCAGTTGAGCCCTTCAACTTTTTTTTTGACTAATATTTACTAATATTTACTTACTAGTGAGAACATTCCATCATGCATGTCCCTTTGCCATGGTAGAGGAAAACCTATGCATTTAGCAGAATCAACTTCTGTTCTTCAGATCATTTCTGAGGATCTATGTTCCACCTGAGAAGTGTTCTGATTTCTTTGCGGTTCTGTGTTCTTTTTCATAGATGGTTAGAGATGAAAATAAATGTAATACTTATTTCTGAGAATTGAACCAGATATATACAAGAAGATATAGGGGTTCTGGAAGAAAGTTCAGTCTGTAGCGAAATAGTCATACAATCATGAAGATCTAATTTAAGGTAAAGCCCCAGAACTGAAGTGAAATGTCATACACAGTGGTTTGAGCCTGAATTTCTAGTACCAACAAGGTAAAGTAAGGCTGATATCAGGGGGATACTTGAAAACCAGTTTATCTGAACTGATGAGATTCATGTTTATTGAGACATCTTGTCTCATCACGTGATATGAAAACACCAAGTAAAAGACTCATTTTCAGCCTATGGCTTCTACACATGTATGTATACATGCACAAACACACACATAAGAACTCATACATATACATAAAATGCAGAGATTCAGAGAGAAGTTAATATAATCTCTCTACTAAAAAATACTTTGCATAGTATTTTTGGAATTTGACAAGCATTTCTACTTTTATAATTTTAGTAATAGGAAGAAATAACAGAAAATGTGATGAAATACAGAATAGAGAAATAGAAACATAGTTTCACAGGTAAAGTTGCTGGACATCATGCCTGAATATCTGAATTTACTCCCCTTGTCTCATCTAAACTCAGAAGGACAGAACCAACTCCACAAAGTTTTCCATCACCTCCATATATGTACCATGGCATATGTATACAGAAACTCACAGGTCTTGTTTCAGATTTCAAGGTATTGGGGAATATAAGTTTCTCTTGATTTCCAGTCATCTCCACTTTACTTCTAAGTTGACTTCTCACAGGCATTTGAAAGTCTTGCAATATTTCCTGTTCTAAATGCACTTGAATACCTTTATGATGCTCTTACTTGTCAATGAACTAAATCAAGGAAGAAGATATGGTGATGATATTGCATCTATAGTAGATCAGGTGGAGTCCTGTGCTGAATCCATCAAAATTTTGATAAGTAATTAGTAGCAATACCTGTCATCAGTAGCAATACCCTCACATAAAAATTGCTTCAGGAAAGAGTTACAATGAGAATAAAATCTTTCCAGCTAAGAATCAACAAACTATAGTGTTTTATGCGACTCCAGAGTGGGCAAACCAATGGGCTCTTTCCATCTATTGGTTTGTCTCTTGTCAAACTTCTATGTGATAATATTTGTTTTACTATATTTTATTTATTATATTTTACCATTATTTTCAGAAATATGTCATTTTCTAGTAAGACAAAGGTTGGCTAGATCTAATGAAAGGAAATGTAGGAAAGAATTGGGAGCAATAGAGGGAGGGGAAACTCGAATCAATATATATATATATATATATACACATATATATATAATATGATAAATGAATATATTTTTAATAAAAGGAAAAATTGAAAAGGAATTACAAATTAACTTAGTTGTCTTAGAATGCACCATATAAAATTTCTATAGTAACTAATTATAATTCTCATTATAAATATGTGACAGATAATTTTTATTTAGTGTTTCTATATTACATACTTGTTCTTGTATGTGTTTACTTTAAAACAAGGTCTTGTCATGTCCCTCAGGATGGCCTAAAGTTGAAAATCTTCCTATCAAGTTCTTTCATTTACTGGAATCATAGGCTTGCATCTTCACCTCCAGCTACCATACAAAAAAAATGTTAATTGGTCCCCAGCTCCGAAAAAAAAGAAAAAAAGAAAAAAGAAAAATGTTAAAATAATGCTCTTAGTTCTTTAATTTCCTTGAGTTCCATTTAAGCTTTTTTACTATCTCCTACCATACATTATCTACTGCTTGGACAATTCAGAGAACCACATCAATTCTAGACTCATTTACCAAAAAGCAGTCCAGAGTCCAGTCATGTGTTATAATTTTATTTACCAAAATATCAATCTATTATTTTTAATCATTCCTAATTTTCACTAACTTTCTTTTTTTTTTTTTTTTTTTTTTTTTTTTTTTTTTTTTTTTTTTTTTTTTTTT